>NW_005871067.1:2975956-3100090 GCF_000147115.1 Myotis lucifugus | reverse complement strand
AGAGAGAGAGAGAGAGAGAGAGAAAGAGAGAGAGAGAAAGAAAGGGAGGGGGTAGGGAAGGAGGGAGTTAAGGAAGGAAAGAGAGAAACATTGACATGACAAACATCAATTGGTTACCTCCTGTCTGTGCCCTGACTGGGGATGAAATCCGAAACCTAGTTATGTGCCCTGACTGGGAATCAAACCTGCAACCTTTTTGGTGTATAGTCCAAGCTCCAACCAAGAACCACCTTGTCAGGGCCCTGACATCTGTTATTTATCCATCCGTGAAACATTTTGATTTCTTCTTATGTCATCATATTGTACTAGATTATTTTGGGTATGCAGATGAGTGAGATAATCTCCACATCAGGTGGGAAGGTGGATACAGTTATTTTGCAACATGATCTGTGATATTTGATTTAACTGATTGTGACAGTTCTGTAACTGCTCAGAAGAGATCAAAGTTGCTCTAAAAGGCTCCCCCCTCATCTTTGATGTCTAATTGTGACTATCAAGTAAATGTTTTAATAGAAACACACCAGTTCATCCAAACTGTATTTTTATAAGACTGTATATTAATAATAATTGCTTTTGTCTAGCAGTTCTCAAAGTGTACCTCCTTTATCTTCATATATTCTATCTCTTTGGTCTGAATTATATCAGTGTTGGCAAATAATTCATCCTTGGCCGAAGGATTGACTTCATTATTATCTGTTGACTAATTATTAACTTTAGTTAATAGCCAAAAATCATTTTGAAAGTTTTTTAATCTAAAAATTAAAAATTTTTATTATGGTTGAATAAGGTTATAAATGTAGTAGATAGGTGGTAAATCAGTTTTAAGAGACATTCCAAAAGTGATTGCACGTCAGCAGCTCAATAGAATAAGTATTTAACATCTTCAAATTATTTTATCTGAAGGACTGTGTTCATTTGATTATTAAGGCTTACATTTTTAGGTCCATTTAATTTCTTCGGTCACAGGATAAAGAAGTGTGTCTTTATTGTAAACAGAAAACACTGTGTCTTTGATTTTCAGTTGTTATTTACCTCTCTGTAGGGATTCTGTTAAATTAATAGAGAAAACACTATTTTTGAAGGAAAGTTAGCTGAGATCATTACTTTTGTTTGAATCTGATTTAGCTGCATTGCACTTAACAGCTTGCATCCAGGTGAAGATTTCTGACCCACTAACCCCAATTAGAGATTAATAGAATTGTTTTGCAGAGAGAAAAGGTATAATGAAAAAAATACAATTATTTTTTTAGTTAAATTATGGTTCTCTTAATTATCTTTTTATGTTTTAAATTTTAGAAATATGGAAAACTGACCACTTGTACTGGTTGCCGAACACAGTGCAGGTTTTTTGATATGACTCAGTGTATAGGTCCTAATGGATATATGGAGCCATACTGTTCCACTGCTTGCATGAACAGTCACAAGACAAAATATGCAAAATCACAAAGTAAGTTTCAGGGATTTGGGCTGTTAAAAAACTTTAATAACATGACTAATTTTCTAACTACTTTCCTTTAACTTTATTCTTGTGCTTGTGCTAATTACATAAATTTTTATTTTTTATTATCACACTAAACTATATTACTGGAAACTTTAATTATTAATGTTTTGATCATTCCATATTTCTTTTAAAATTATTGAAGTTCTGTCCATGCCTGTGTTCTTAGCTAAAACCTTTTCCATCTAAATATCTAAAACTGAGATTGTCTCATGTATCTGTGTGTTTTAGAGACATAATAGACTCTTTTAGGACAATACTTTTTAAGGTATAAATAAATAATTTTGGAAATTAACGGATAGTTTACAGAAGGATCCATTAAGAAGCTATTCTGAGGTTAATTAAGATATATTTAAAAAAAGACTTTTATTACTTTATAAAGAAATCAGTTATGTATGTACCTTTTCTCTCCTAGGTTTGGGAATTATTTGCCATTTTTGTAAACGAAACTCTTTACCTCAATATCAAGCCACAATGCCTGATGGAAAACTGTATAACTTTTGCAATTCCAGTTGTGTGGCTAAATTTCAGGTTTGTTATTTATTTTGCATAACCCTTACCCTAATAAAATAGACCTAGAAAATACAGTGTAATATGCTTTGTCTTTACTTAATGTACTAATTTTTTAGTTAGTTTTGTTTTTTTTAAATATATTTTTATTTACTTCAGAAAAGAAGGGAGGAGAGATAGATACATAAATGATGAGAGAGAATCATTGGTCGACTGCCTCCTGCATACCCCAAACTGGTCATTGAGCCCCAAACCTGGGCATATGCTCTGATGGAATTAAACCGTGACTTCCTGGTTTATAAGTTTATGTTCAACCACTGAGCCACAAAGGCTGGCCAATCTTTTTAGTTTGTTGAGGGTCACATTGGTAGGTGAAGATTCTAGAGTCACAGCAGACATGGCTGCCCCCAGCTCTCTACTTAGAACTTTTTTGTTTGTTAATCTTTGCCAGAGGATATTTTTTCCATTGACTTTTAGAGATAGTGGAAGGGAGGGGTGAGAGGAGGGGGCGGGCAGAGAGAAAGATCAAGATCAAAGTGAGAGACACATCGATTGGTTGCCTCCTACATTTGCCCCGGGGTGCCCTGATCAGGGCCTGGGATTGATGCTCTAACCATTGCACTACTGGCCAGGGCCTAATTGACTTTTTAATTGTATTTATGACATAGACTTTGTAGGGAAAAAACACCAAAATTTAGCTCCATGTCTGATGTGTAGTATTTTCTTAGTAGATCGTTTGAATAACATCATGTGATTCTTATTGGGGAATTCTGTTTTATGAAGGACGTAGGTAGTATATTTAGCTTGGAAGTAATAAGCACAAACGTTTTCTTCATATATTAAAAATATTGCAGGTATAAAGGGGATTGGATTTTAATACAAGATCAGTTTCAAGGATACATTTTTCATTTTGTTAAATGTAAAGGTCATCTTATTTTGGTAAATTGTAAATTTTGGCATATGGATAGTCTCAGAAGAGTATCACTGGAAGTATTCAAACTTAAGCCTGTTGACTAGGAAGGATAGTTTAGAGAGGATTTAGCATTAGTTAAGTGGTCGGAATAGGTCTACTACCTGCTCTGAAAATTTTAGGGTATTACACAAAATTTCTCACCAGTGCACAAAGCGGTGCATCATGAGTTCATTTGATCAACAGTTCTGTGTTGCAGGCATTGTGCTCTGTGTTAATTTATTTAAAATGAAAATGCAGTCTCATATATATTGTAGTAGTTAACAGTTATTGCATTTAAGTTGAAGTGGTTTTGAATTCAGCCTGGTGAGAGTTATTTTTGTTAGTAGTTATATCCTCATCTGAGCTTAGGTGATTACCATATTCAAGATTAAACTTTCATTTTGGAAGTTGAGATTATGGCCATTGATAACACCCTTAGAGTGGCAAGTACTGCTTCTGACTTGTTGGCTTATCCATAAAGTAGACATTAAGGAATAAGGAGTAATTTGGTGAGTGAAGGACAGTGTCTTTGGCATGCTGCTTGTCATAACTTTCTTTATTCCTTTTTGATGTTGGGTAAACTAAAATGTTAATGGAAAATGTTTTAACTATTTTTTTCTTTTAATTGAAACTTATATTGCCCAGGATTTGATGAGACCGTTTGTGTAATAGTACATTGTATATTTTAAAGAAACACTGAATTTAGACTTTGACTTCTGAGGGATGCATGCAAATAAGTCTGTAGGCAGCCTCATTGCTTTGTGACTCTGTATAAAAGTAGTGCTAGATTGACATATAGAAAAGCAGCGTTTTTTACTTTTTCTTTATTTTAAAGCAAATCATAGATTTTGAACTATATGTCTTCATTAGATGGTTTTCCATTCTAAGTTTTGAAAAAATAGCCCTGACCGGTGGCTCAGTTGGTTGAGCTTTATTCTGTACACCAGTGGTTCCCAAACTTATTTGGCCTACCGTCCCCTTTCCAGAAAAAATATTACTCAGCGCCCCCTGGAAATTAATTTTTTAAAATTTTAATAGCAGTTAAACAGAAAGATATATGTATTAATGTTTCTACCTTTTTCGTAAAATATAGTAAAGAAAGGTGTAAATTAGAAACATTGAAGTTTGAAATTATGAAACTATTTATTGAACTCAGAATAGAAAGGTAATACAAAAAAAGTTAAAACAAATGCACCTGTGGCCATCACCGCCCCCCTGGATCGCTGCAGCGCCCACCAGGGGGTGGTAGCGCCCACTTTGGGAATCACTGCTGTACACCAAAAGGTTGTGGGTTCGATTCTCGGTCAGGGCACATATTTAGGAGGTTGTTTTGATCCCAGTTGTGATGCCTACAGGAAGAAACGGATCGATGTTTCTCTCTCACCCTTCCTCTCTCAAGTCAATAAAACATATCCTTGGGTGAGGTAAAACAATATTTTAAGAAAAGTTGTGAATAAATAATTTTAATGGACTTGAATTTTCTTGAAAATAGTTAAGGTTAATGGCAGTTTTTATTTAAAAATTTTATTCATCTGATAGTTGCTGTCTTAAATCTGCATGTTTTATTTTTAACAAATTTTAATTGTGTAGAACATTGCAGAAATTTTAAAAATGATAAAGATTATAAAAAGAATAAAAATGCTACAGGTGGTTTTCTCTCCACTGCCACATTGAAAAGAATTTTATTAACTATTTCCTACATTCACAAGATACGTAATATGGATTAAAGAATGAAAATTAAATATCATTGTACTCCCCCACTCAGATTAGATTAAAACTTTTAAAGCCCATGTGTCCTTATATCTTCTTCTATGCTGTAAATGGTTTTAACTTGTAAAATAAATATAAAAATAAATTCCTTATATCAATGCCAGTCTATAAATCTTTTTTCTCTAACTTTGTATATGAAACGATCCACTTTTAAACGTAATATACGCTGGCCCTGACTGGTGTGGCTCAGTTGGTGAGCTCGTCATCCCTGCACCTAGAGGTCACCGGTTTGATTCCTGGTTGTGGCACATGCCTGGGTTTTGGGATCGATCCTGGTAGGGGGTGTGCTGGAGGCAGCTGATTGATGTTTCTCTTATCTCTCCCTCCTTCCCTCCCTCCCTCTTTCCCTTCCTCTCTAAAAATCAATTTAAAAAAAAAGTAACATAGTTTTTCATTGATGGATTTAGGATGACAAAGATGGCAGCAGTGCAAGTGGGACTGGTCAGCTCTGCGTCTCCTGTTAGGGCTAGGTTTTAAATGAAAAATTTTATTTATTGATTGACTGATTTTAGAAACAGAGAGAGGAAGTGGGTGGGAGAGAGAGAGAAACATTGATTTTGTTGTTGCACTCATTCATGCGTTCATTGGTTGATCCCTGTATGCCCTGACGGGATCAAACCTGCAACCCTAGCATATCAGACAATGCTTTAACCAACTGAGCAACCCGGCCAGGGCCTAGGGTTTAAATTTTTATTTACTAGTTCAGAACTTGGTTAAACAACTTCACTATTATTTGCTTACATTTTATTTATTTTTTTCTGGTGCTTTTTTTACTTTTTCTTTTTTATTTAATCCTCACCCGAAGATATTTTTCCATTGATTTTTAGAGAGAGTGGAAGAGAGAAGGAGAGACTGTTGAGGTACATGCCCTTGACCAGAATCAAACCCAGGACCCTTCAGTCCGCAGGCAGACACTCTATCCACTGAGCCAAACTGGCTAGGGCTGCTTACATTTCCTTTTTTTTTTTTTTTTTTTTACATTTTTCTTAAAGAGAAAAAAGAAATCAGGATTGGTATGATCCCCCCCCCCCCTTTTTTCATATATGTTTAAAATTAGTAATCCTGTGATAAATGAATTTTAATTTTTATAAGACATACTTAATATAGTAGTATACATCTTAAGGACAAAATTTAGAAATGTAATTTTATGTATTGAAATACTTAAGCAAAATACATACTGTTTTCTGGACATAGTCAATATTTGACAGTTGTCATAAATAAAAATTCCAAAATCCATATCAGACTCAGTATATTTTGTTCTTTGTTTTGTTTAAGGCTCTAAGTATGCAGTCATCTCCAAATGGCCAGTTTGTAACTCCGAGTGATATTCAGTTGAAATGCAACTATTGCAAAAATTCCTTTTGTTCAAAGCCAGAAATCCTGGAATGGGAGGCAAGTCATATTTTGTTACGTATATTATCTAGTAAAATAATTATGGCATTTCCATCTGAGAATTTGTTTCCTAGTGGATAAGGATCAGTTTTTCAGATTTTGTATATCATTAAGAAAGAAAAGATGCTGTCATTAAATATGATGCATCATCATTTTTGAATCATTTACTTATGTGGGAGCGGCACTAACAAAAGATCTATTTTGGTTTTTTCAATGTAAAACAAAATTATTGAAGTCATATTCACTCTATATTATGTTCATAATAGTATATAGGGTGTCATCTGTGAAGTATTTTCCCCATCTCTCCCTTATCTCTTCTCCTCTACCTCCCATCCATCCTAATAAATATTTTCTGTGAACTCTAATTGTATTACCCACTACCTGTAAAATAAAATTTGCTAATCATTTACCATATTGTCATTTAACATTTTATAATTTTGTTTTAATAAAAGACTCCTAATATAAATTTATTTTCCCTTTTCATCATTCTTGCCTTCACCAATTTATTAATTTACTTTGCCATATCTTTTTGCCATTAGCAAAAACTTTGATCACTAATTTTTCTTTCATTAAGGGGTAGTAATAGTGGATGGATGGATGGACAAGGTGGCCCTGGTTGAAAATTGCTTTTTGAGCACTACTTATCTTTGGCCCTTCTTTCTTTCACCTTTTTTTTTGAGAGCACGTAGTATATAAAATGATACAAGGTGCAGTACTAACAATAGCTCCTGAGCCAAAACTTATTAGTGGCTGTTGGCAAGTCTTAGGTGAAAGGAGATTCCCAGAAACTACACAATTTTTAAAGTACTTTGAATATATGAAATTTCATTATTTTAGCACTTTAGTCACTAGAAAATTTTCTAGTTTGTTAATTTGATTGGTGTAGTCTTAAGAACATTTAAACCAATCATTCTTTGAGACTGTTGAGGCACTCAGTGATGATTTTTAGTGACTAAAACCCTTTTTAAATCTTAGCAGGAAGAATGTTGAATGGCCAATAATTAGAAAGGACAAAGGGTTGATGGGGAATGAGGAAATGAGCTCATGAGCAAGCACATAAGAATAGTATCATACAGGAGATAAATTGTCCTGATAATACTAGATGAAAATGAGGTTCTTCTCACCCTCTCCATGTCAGCACCACCCTGCCTTTGCAGTCTTGTGCTGTGTTGCTTTTATTTATTTGGCAGGCAAATATTGGAAGGAATTAGGAAACACCATTAAATTGAATGGGAATTGTGCCTGACTCTCAGGTAATTGAGAACTCGGAGGGCCTCTTGCTTCTTGCAGTTGCAGTTTCTTTGTTGCTTTTTTTTTTATAGTTACATGTCCATGATGGGGCACCTTCCCACTGATGATTGCCTTACTACTTTAGTTACTTCCTAGGCTCGTTCATTCATTTTCCTTATATGGGTCTTCAGGTATCTTTGCTAGTGTGAGACAATTTAGACCTAGTCTACATCCTGGGAAACGCTGCTGCCCTGGAGGTTTTAACTTGTTCCCGACTGCATACTTGAAAAATCACTGGCTCTTATGGGTTTGAGGCCAGGAGAAATAACTAAATAATTACTAACCTTGCTCTATTCAAGGGAGCCCACTCCACTCTGTCTTGAGCTTAGCAGCACAATGGGTAATGGCTCCATATTGAATATCTTATCCACAACAGGTCTGTTACTCTTAAGCTGTGATAAGAATGGGATTGAGCCTACTTGACTATACTTAACAAAATTATTTTTGAGTGAAAATGTTAATGTCATAATTTTCATCTTTTTGTTATATCTTCCATTGTTTTCTTCACGTAGCTCCAGTTCTGTTAGCAACACTAGATTGCTGTATTGCTTTGGTGATGTTTGTACTATTTTTCTATAAGTTTTGGTTAGTTAATGATATTGAATTTTGTGGAGTTTCATCTAAATATAGCAGTAAATTAGTTAAACTAGGTGTCTGTGGTTTATTAGAAATGTATCCCCAAGGAAGATAACATTATGTAGGTAAATGATTTAACTTAGTTTCTGTAAACATGGCTTGTTTATTTCTTAAACTTGTTCTCGAGATGGTTGTCCTCTGCTTACCAAGGTTCCCATTATGCATTTAGAATAAAGTGCATCAATTCTGCAGCAGAACCTGCTCAGACGACTATAAGAAGCTGCATTGCATAGTTACATATTGCGAGTACTGTCAAGAGGAGAAGACTCTTCATGAAACAGTAAATTTCTCTGGCGTTAAGAGACCCTTCTGTAGTGAAGGCAAGTGTATATACAGTGTTGTTCATAACGTATTAATATTTAATATTCTTTTGCCAAATTATTTTCAAACTATTAAGTGTACATGTCTAGAAGAGCTGTACAATTTTAGTGTAGCTGAACATAACAAATTGAGTTTGCTTTTCTGTTGACTTGTTTTGTAAAAAATTTGGTAACATGCTTACCATTTCTGGGAAGTTTCTATAATAAAATCAAATCATTATCATACCATGTCATTTTTAAACATACAAATTGTGACCCGAAAAATGACTTCCAAGTGGACAAGAATTCTTTTTTATTGGATCCATTTTTCTGTCTAGCATACTGCCTAGCCTACAGAAGTTTTCAATGTACCAGAAAGAAAAGTACCTGTGGCATTCCTATAATGGAGAAATACTCAGGTTTTCAATTTGGGATGCCAGAGAAACACTGACTTTTGTTAATAATGCATTTTGAAATTCTCTTTCCTCTCATACTTCTGCCCTGGGGTCCAGCAGCAGATTATAGCAATGGACTTCAGTCCTTACTCCAATTCTCCAGAGATAGGAACCATGATCGTCACTATGGGTTTTGGGCTCTTGTGCTTATTACTTTTCCCCAAATGTCACATTCTTGCTTGAAGTTGGCTTTCACTTTCTATTCTTTCTTTGGTCCCAAACACTGAACTCCCAGCTTTCCTATCTGCTATCCTCACCTATTATTTTCCAGTTAGTTATTTTTTTTCTTTTCCTGGATCCACTTTTTCTAAGGATTTCTATTGCTAGTTAGGGCCAAGGAAAAATTTGGAGCTTCTTTTTGGCCGGAACCACCATCTCCCTGTAATTTGCAAAAATGATGAACACAAAGGGAAAGTGGAGAAGCACTTGCTATATGTTCTTTAGGCCTTTGAGAAAACATGGGGTTATTCCTTTGTCCACATAAATGCGAATCTATAAGAAAGGTGATATTGTAGACATCAAGGGGATGGTCATTGTTCAAAAAGGAATGCCCCACATATGTTACCATGGCAAAACTACAAGAGTCTACGTCACCCAGCATATGATGGGCATTGTTGTAAGATTCTTGCCAAGAGAATGTATGTATTGAGTATATTAAACACTCTTAGGAGCTGAGATAGCTTCCTGATATGTGTGAAGGGAAATGATCAGAAAAAGAAAGAAACCAAAGAGAAAGGTTCAACAGAAGCATCACCCTGCTCCACCTAGAGAAGCACATTTTGTGAGAACCAATGGAAAGAAGCCTGAGCTGCTGAAACCCACTATGAAGCCATGGCATGCTAAGTGTAAAAACATAAAAGACTTCTGTATTGTTTAAAAGAAACACAGTTTGAAAATCCTAAATTCCAGCAGTAGGGATGACAGCAGTACCAAAAGATTGCCAGTTTTTTCAGTATTATACATTTTACATAGAAGTTTGTATATGTAAGAGAGTACTGCTTATAAAACAAAGTATTCCAATTTTATAGGTTTATTTGGCACAGTTCATCTGGAATGAAAGGGTACTGTTTATTGTTAAGATCACAGCTATGATGAAAAATGACAGTGTTTCATTGAAAAGATTGATTCAGAATTAATATAACCCTTTTTACACCTGAATTTTTGTGCAGTGACATTCTTAGTGATTCCTAAATCTGAATGTATTGGAATTAATGGCTAACATACTTACCGGTGATCTTGTGCCCTTGGGATTATCTGGATTTTACTAAAATGAACAGATAAGTAGCAGCAAGTAGATAATTGGTGTTTAAGAACATAATTTTCAATCAGAGGGATGTAATCAGAGGGACTTAATCACTGTAGACGGGCAATAAAAGCTTAAAAAAAGGATTCGTGTCTTTTTCCTGTTTAATGTATTTTTTTTGCTTTTAACTGCATCTAATTTTCTATTGGAATCTGCCAGAAATAATGAAACATACCATCTGGTATTACTATCAAAATCTTGTTAGAAAAATGAAGCTAATAAGGTGAAATATTAAAAATAATTGTAGATATAGTTCAGAGTAACAGAAGTTATAGATTAATTGCTAAATAGATTATATAAGAATAATTAACTGCCAAAAATATTATATATAAAACATTTGCAATTTAAGTTTACAGTTTGGAAAGATCATTTAAAGCTAGGTTGATGAGGACAGAGTTTGTGGAGGATTTCAGTAGATAAGGAGTTGGAAGGTCATTCTTATGTGGCACAGCATGAGTCAAGTACAGAAGATTATTTAATCCTCAGAGATATAAATAAGATTGATATGTAAAAAATAAAGTAATGCATTTACATAGTATGTAAAATAAATATTTTATTGAAGGAATGGAATAAAAAAATGTTTTCTCTTTACAAGTCAATAAATCAGTTTTACATCCCTGAAGGTCTTTGTAGGGTGGTAGACAAAAAGCCTAGAAAATTCCACTAAAATGCCCACTTACCTGAATTATATCCTTAAGTTTGCTTTTGAGTGAAAATGTTAGTCATAATTCTCATCTTTTACTTGCAATAGTCTACTCTATTTCATTTACTAAAATGCCAATTTGTGGAGAGTTTATGATACTTAAGATTATATTTAAATAGAGCCTATAAATCAGTTCTGAGACATTTCTAGATTTGAATGTCTTAGAACATTAATAATTTGAATCCACATGGTATCCAACATAATATTCCATGTCTTGTTTGAATTTTTACAGGTTGGTGTTGATCACAGGAGATTTCATAATTTTGATCAGGAGAGAAAAAGGACTTTATATGTGAATTTATAGAAAAATTTTAAAGCTAATGACGTATTTTCCATAAGCTCTTTCTCGCTCTCAAAAGTAGCTTTTAATGACCTATATGCCATAAGCTCATTCTCACTTTTAAAAGTAGTAGTTTTTTTTTTTAATATTAAAACTTTTATTTTTCAGGCTGCAAACTGTTGTACAAACAGGATTTTGCAAGACGTTTAGGATTGAGATGTGTTACTTGCAACTATTGCTCTCAACTGTGTAAGAAGGGAGCAACTAAAGAATTGGATGGTGTCATAAGAGATTTTTGTAGTGAGGACTGCTGTAAAAAATTTCAGGATTGGTACTACAAGGCAAGTAATTAAAAATTTTTATGACAATCATGACTTTAACCATTCTTTAAGAAAACACTGTAGTTATTACCATGATAAATATGGTAACTTACTTATTTTTTAAAAATGTACACATATTTAGCTTAGCCCAGATTATACAATTCATTAAAATTTTTGTCATTGTAGTTTGTTCTTTATACCAAAGTAGCATTTTTACTTGTTTTATAACTTTGGCATTATTTAAAACTAGGATATACCTGTATTTTCAGTAGTGAAGCACAACAAAATGGATTACTCTAAAATTTGTTGTCTTTATTTTACTAAATAGAAATATTTTTGGTGACTACTTAATAATCAGTGTTGAACATTAGCAGGTAATTGTTTTGGATACTTACAGTGTGTTTTACAACAGATTGTTCTCTTTTGCCTTTTAATTGTGGGTCTTTGGAGAATTTCAAATTGAAAGGATACTATGAATTTTTCCTCTTTTCTTTTGTATTATAATTAAAATAGAGAAATCTATTGGTTTCTTTTCTTTTTTGGGAAGCAAATAAATGTTTGGCAAAAGACCACACTGTTCTAGATGTTGCCATTTGTTACATTTTGCTATTTTAAAGGATAATTGTATCTAATATTTTTATTTTATGCAGTGTTTAATGATTAAATTTCAGTGAGGTGGTGCATTTCAGAATATATAAGAATATGTTACTGAAATAACTACGGATAATTATCTATTTTTTAAAAATGTATTTTTATTGATTTCAGAGAGGAAAGAAGGGAAAGAGAGATAGAAACATCAATGATGAGAATCACTGATTGGCTGCCTCCTGCATGCCCCCTACTGGGGATCAGGGCTGAAACCTGGGCATGTCCCTTGATCTGGAATCAAACCGTGACCTCCTGATTCTTAGGTGGACACTCAACCACTGAGCCACACCAGATGGGCTGTCTGTTTATGTTTAATGTCAGTATTCTATACATTAAATACATTTTTATTGTTGTTCCTGATAAATCTAACACATTTTTGGGTAATATGCACAGTAGCATTATTACATATTGTACTAAATTGAGTGTTTTGTCATACGGCAGCAATTTGTAAAGCAAGTAACAATGATGATTTTTCTATAAAACCAATAGGAATACAACCTTAGAAATGAAAACGGAGTTGCCCCTCCTGCTTCATTATTGGCCTCTCCAGAGGCAGCCAGTAGGACAGTCAAAGAATAACTTTCTTCTTAGTGCTTTCTACTTGAATCAGACTGTTTTCCTTCACCTTTCCTGAGTCTCTTCTATTCACTACTCCCTTCTGCTCTCTGTCATCTTGAAAATGTGGTTGAGTCCCACTCAAATTATGATTTTTTGACCTTTCTTCTTCCACCTTTTTAATATAAGAACTCAAAAATTTAGGTTTTAGTTTATTTAAGAGTGTGACCCTTATTAGTCAATCCAACTTTTATTAGAAAAGTGATTCCCTCCCCCCAAATGGTGCCTCATTAAGGAATCTTAGAAAACTGTAACTAGCCAATCAAGTTGTCAGCTCACCTTTAGTCATGAGCATTTGCTGCCTAAATAGAGGAACACACATTGAATTTTCATTTTCTGTTATCTTTGTGCTTCAATTTGAGAGATACCTAGAATATAGATAACTCTACATTTTTATTTATTTTATTTTAAATATTCAATACTAGAGGCCTGGTGCACGAAATTCATGCACAGGGGGATGGGGAAGGGGGTCCCTCAGCCGGGCCTGCACTCTCTCCAATCTGGGACCCCTCGGGGAATGTCCGACTGCCTCTCGCAGTCCAGGACCGCTGGCTCCTAACTGCCTGCCTGTCTGATTGCCCCTAAACCCTCTGCCTGCCTGTCTGATCGCCCCTAACCACCTCTGCCTGCCTGCCTGATTGCCCCTAACTGCTCCTCTACTGGCCTGATCACCCTTAACTGCTCCCCTGTTGGCCTGATCGCCCCTAACTGCCTCTGCCTCGTCCCGCACCTGGGATCCAGGATTCCCTCCTCCAGCCAGTCTCAGGCACCCTGGACCCGGGCTTCCCTCCCTCTGGCTGGCCGCAGGCACCCAGGACCCGGGCCAGCTTCGCCCGAGCAGGTCGCAGCTGCTGGGGACCGTGGGCTGGCGGCTTCGCCTGGGACGCAGCCGTAGGCACCCGAGACGGCGGGGCAGGCGGCTTGTCCCTCTCCCGGGCCGCTGGTGCAGGCTCTTGCGCTGGCGCCTGGGACCACGGGGTGGGCGGCTTGTCCCTCTCCTGGGCTGCAGCCTGGCTGATTTCCATTCCTCTCTTGTGAGCTCATTTGTGCCTGGTTGGTCCCCATTCCTCTCTCCCCAGTTTTGAGTGTCTGAGCTGTGAGGGTGTGATGACAATTTGCATATTAGTTCTTTATTATATAGGATACTTCTAAAATTTCTGCTATATTTCTTTGTCTCTCCCCCCGCCCCCCCCCCCCAACTCCCCACCTAACAAGACATTTTGAATGATCTGGTCTATATAATGGTTTGATTTTGGGTTAAAATAGTGGTTTATTGTATATTGTCTCTTCTAGATTGGAATAGAAAATCTGTTGAAATCATGTAACCAAAATATGCTGAGAATAAAATTGTATGTCTTCTCCCAGATTATTCTTTAGAAGGAAGTAGATTTTACTTTTCCTCAAAGTAACTGTTCCCAGGCATATTATGAAACCAGGTGGAAGCATAGTTCTTTTGTTCTCTTAAGTTTAAAGTTTTTGGAGAAAAAGGATTTGGTATTGTTATTAAATAATACCTAGGAGGTTGATATGTAGTGAAGATAGATCAAAATAAATAAAACTGTGTTTATTTTTTAGAAGGACGGAGATTTTACTGTTTCTCAAAGTAACTGTTTTGAAGAATACTACACAGTTATTTTTTAAGAGAACTAATAAGCTTTTCTTAAACTTTTACTTCAAACTAAAGTTTGTGGTTTTTTTTAACACAGATTTTGCTTTGTTTCACAAACTAGTATTAAGTGGTGGCAATACTAAATTCTTAAATGTGGAGGTCCTGTAATGTTTTACCAGTGCAAAAGTATTTTTTTCTTTTTCGTCTGAACTGCTAAAAATATTGATCTCCCTCCCCCACCAGTACAATTATTCTTTGTTTTTGAAGTTACTTTTAGAAGGGGACTATCTAATATTCTTGCTTTAAGATTGTGCTTTTTGAGTAACTGAATAATTCCTATTAATGCTTTGCATTAACCAATCACCTACTCTTTTATCACTTCATTTTAAAAAATGAATCACTCTATTGTATTCAGAAGATATATTGGGGAGTCATAAAGAATTTCTTTTTAAAATGACTATAAAATCCTCTATTTTATTTATGTTCATGGTTTACTTCCCCTACCCCCTGTAAAACTAGGTTTGATTTTTATAATGGGGAACAGTGGATGTATATATATCAACCAAAAACCAAGCAGTTGAAACTGTCCAGTAAATGTAAAATATTACATCAGTATAGTATAGTTTGAATGAACTTTTGTTATTGAAGAGATTCCTGTAGTAGCTGAGAGGTTGGATTAAGGTCTTATAATTAAGAGTTAGTACCTGCCTATTATTTAGATTGAATCTGTGACTGTCAAACCCCCGACCCCCAAATGTCATATAGTCCCTGGTTTTCCACAGTGACAGGAAAACCACTAACTAAAGAAAATACTTTTAAAAAGTATTTTTTTTAAAATATATTTTTATATTGATTTCAGAGAGGGAGAGGAAGAGAGAGATAGAAACATCAATGATGAGAGGGAATCATGGATTGGCTGCCTCCTACTGGGAACCGAGCTCACAACCCGGGCATGTGCCCTTGACTGGAATTGAACCCGGGACCCTTGAGTCCTCAGGCTGACCCTCTGTACACTGAGCCAAACCAGCTAGGGCTAAAAAGTATTTTTTAAACAAGAGAGCTAAGTCACACTTTAGTTTTTGTGCTATAGGAATGTATTTCTCTTGTGATTGGGAGATAGTGGTATTGGTGTTGATAAGGAATGGTCATTAGTGATGTTTTCAAATTAGCCATCCTAGTTTTAGTTCAGTTCCAAACACAATACCTGGAGTGTGCATGAATGAATGTAAAAGAACAAAACAAGAACAAAAAGAGTTTCACCACCTTTGAATTTTTTATTATGGCATTAAACTTGGAATTAGTATTGAGTTCTGTTGTTATTCTTTTATCCTGAAAAAAATAGATACCAATTTTATTTCCCTTTGCAAATTATCATTAATCTTGCTCCTTTTATTTTCTTTGGATAGAATCACCTAAATTTGTTTTGAACCTTCTGGAAGAAAGGGGCTTCAAGTATTGTTATTATAAAATCCAACTGTCTATAATTAACAAAAGAATGAAGTGATTTAATTGCTGAGATTCTTTGGGTGGAATGTTCTTGGGCCTGTGATATTCTAAATTATTGTGTAAATGGCAATATTATCATACATTAATGTTGCCAGAGAATCTAATTTCTCCGTTGCTAGAGGAGTAGTGTTCTTGGGGTGCTGCTTGAATGAGTACTTCTGGAGGCTCCCACAGGAGGATGAGATGTGGTATAGGCTTTATTTTCATGGAGTTACATTTCTCGGTAAAGTCCCATGTCCTTTAACCCATTCCTGAAAAAGCTGCACCTGCGGCATTAGTAGAGCTAGAAGCAAAGCCAGTGTCCAGAGTTTCCATTCCATTGTGAAGTTGAGTCCCGCAGAGCATCAGGCTAGATTAAGTCCATTAGTCCATTGTGTGGGTCCCACATGGTCATGATCCACGTGGGTGAGTGTGAGCCCCACAAGCCAGGAGTCAGGCTTGAGCAGCAAGGGAGCCAAGAGTGTTAAGAGGGCAAGAGAGTGAACTCTCTTTGTTAAGGAGTTTAAATAACAAATTTTCTTACCCTTGCAGTGGCTACACCTATTCTGGGCACAGTCTTCATCCCAGGTGTAACTGACAGATAAGCATCCTGCCACATCACCCAGACCTTATTGGAGAGTGTTAACTCCAGTTTCTTGGCAAAGCTGTATAAAGGGCATGATTCTCCCCTTTACTCCTTTCCTGTTAATAATAACCAGGTTATTAGCAGTAGCAATTATCCCCTGAAAAAAATGAAACCTTTTGTAATCTTACAAAGGAGAAATGTGTGAAGGATATCACTAAGAGTCCATGAAATACTTGGAGTGTTTTATACAAATTGATTTGGCTTTTAGATGTTGCATTGAGAACCTTCCTGCAGCATTTTACATTAGGATTTTGATTCTCTAGTTATTCACATTAACTCATTTTGTCTTTCCATTGTCTTTATTCTTTTTATTATTTTTAAATTTTAATTTAATTTAATTTATTTATTTTTAATCCTCACCTGAGGATATTTTTCCATTGATTTTTTTTGAAGTGTAAACAATACTAATCTATCTATACTTATCTTTATTAATTTTTTTTTTTATTGTTGAAAGTATTACGTATGTCTCCTTTTTTCCCCATTGACCTCTCCCCGGCCACTACCCCCCCCTCTTGCCCACCCAGCACAAGCCTCCACCGCCCCAGTGTCCGTGTCCATTGGTTATGTTAATATGCATGCATAGAAGTCCTTTGGTTGATCTTTTACATCCTCCCGCCTCCTTTGCTTTCCCTCTGAAGTTTGACAGTCCGGTGCTTCTCTGTTTCTGGATCCATTTTTGTTCATCACTCTATGTTGTTCATCATATTCCACATATGAGTGAGATCATGTGATACTCATCTTTCTCTGACTGGCTTATTTCGCTTAGCATAATGCTCTCCAGGTCCAACCATGCTGTTGCAAATGGTAAAAGTTCCTTCTTTTTTATAGCAGTGTAGTATTCCATTGTGTAGATGTACCACCACACACTTTTTAATCCACTCATCTGCTGATGGGCCACTTAGGCGGGGTTCGAAATCTTAGCTATTGTAAATTGTGCTGGTGGGAACATAGGGGGGCATATATCCTTTCTGATGGGTGTTTCTAATTTCGTGGGATATAGTCCTAGAAGTGGGGTCACGGGGTCAAATGGGAGTTCCATTTTTAATTTTTTGAGGAAACTTCATACTGTTTTCCACTGTGGCTGCACCAGTCTGCATTCCCACCAGCAGTGCATGAGGGTCGCTTTTTCTCCACATTCTCTCCAGCACTTGTCGTTTGTTGATTTGTTGATGATAGCTATTCTGACAGGTGTGAGATGGTACTGCATTGTCGTTTTGATTTGCATCTTTGGATGATTAGTGATTTTGAGCATGTTTTCATGTGTCTCTTGACCTTCTGTATGTCTTCTTTTGAAAAGTGTCTATTTAGGTCCTTTGCCCATTTTTTTGATTGAATTGTTTATTTTCCTTTTGTTAAGTTGTATGAGTTTCCTGTAAATTTTGGAGATTAAACCCTTATCAGAGATAACATTAGCAAATATGTTCTCCCATGCAGTGGGCTTTCTTATTGTTTTGTTGATGGTTTCTTTTGCTGTGCAGAAGCTTTTTATTTTGATACAGTCCCATTTGTTTATTTTCTCCTTAGTTTCCATTTCCCTAGGAGCTGTATCAGTAAAGATATTGCTACAACATATGTCTGATACTTTGCTGCCTATGGATTCTTCTATGATTTTTATGGTTTCCCGTCTTCTGTTTAAGTCCTTAATCCATTTTGAGTTTATTCTTGTATATGGTGTAAGTTGGTGGTCTAGTTTCATTTTTTTGCACGTATCTGACCAATTTTCCCAACACCATTTATTGAAGAGACTCTCTTGACTCCATTGTATGCTGTTGCCTCCTTTGTCAAATATTAATTGAGCATAATGGCTTGGGTTGATTTCTGGGTTCTCTGTTCAGATCCATTGGTCTACTATATACAGTGAGTGGCCAGATTATTATGACCACCTGACATTTGTAGGCAAATTAGCCGTACACTGCATCGTTTGGGATATGGAAGCCGAAGGCCTGTTCGAACACCTTTGCTTTCTGCAGTTACCAAGATAAAACGGCTCCAATTCGCACAGGAACACAAGGATTGGACAGTCGAGCATTGGAAAAAAGTCATGTGGTCCGATGAATCACGTTTTCAGTTGCATCATGCAGATGGCAGAATGAGAATTTGGCGGAAACAGCATGAAAGCATGCACCCCACATGCATGAGTACAACCCTTCAAGCTGGTGGGGGCAGTGTTATGGTTTGGGGCATGTTTTCCTGGCATGATTTGGGCCCTTTAATTCATGTGGAAAAACGTCTGAATAGCACAACATACCTAAGTATCGATGATGATCAAGTTCATCCTATTGTGTTGATGGCGGATCCCAATAGAGATGGCTTCTTCCAACAAGACAATGTGCCATGCCACAGTGCTCATATTGTGCAGGAGTGGCTTCAAGAACATGAGGGAGACTTTACCTTGCTTAGGTGGCCCCCACAATCACCAGATCTCAATCCAATTGAGCATTTGTGGGACGAAGTTAAAAGAGCCATCAGGCAGCTGGTTCCACAACCATCAAATCTCACAGAACTGGACAGTGCTATTCATCAGGCATGGTGTCAGATTCCTCGCATCACCTTTCAACATCTCGTGGAGTCAATGCCAAGAAGAATCGCCGCAGTATTGAAGGCAAAAGGTGGCCCAACGGAGTACTGATGGGGTGGTCATAATAATTTGTCCACTCAGTGTGTGTGTGTGTGTTTGAAGTGAGCAAGGGATTTAGAACATGTTTGAAGAAATAATGACAGAAAACTACCGTAACCTGGTGAAGGAAAAAGTCACACAAATTCAGGAGGCACAGAGAACCCCAAGAAAGAAGAACCCAAACAGGCTCATACACAGACACATAATTAAAATGCCCAAAATTAAAGACAGAATCTTAAAGGCAGCAAGAGAAAAGCAAATTGTTACCTATAATGGTGCTCTCAGAAGGCTGTCAGCTGATTTCTCATCAGGAACTCTACAGAAGAGAAAGACAGGAAGTGACATGAAGTATCCAAGATAATGAAAAGCAAGGATTTAAACCAAAATCACTATATCTATCAAGGCTGCCATTCAAAATAGATGGTGAAATAAAGATCTTCCCAGACAGAAGAGGCTAAAGGAGTTTATCACCATGAAACAAGCACTGCAAGAAATGCTAAAGGGACTGCTATAATGAGAAGAAGAAATACAGAGAGCTAGAAACCTAGGCATACAGAATTAAAATGGCAAGAAATAAGTACATGTCAATAATAACTTTACATGTAAATGCTCCAAGCAAAAGACTTAGTATAACTAGATGGATAAGAAAACATGACCCATATATGTATTTTGTCTACAAGAGACCCACCTCAGAACAAAATACTCATACAGAATGAGAGTCTCAGTTTCCCTAATACTCCTGCCTTGGAATCCTGTAACAGAGGGACCTGGAGAGTATTATGCTAAGTGAGATAAGCCATTCAGAGAAAGGCAAGTATCACATGATCTCACTCATATGTAGAATCTCAGGAACAAAATAAGCTGATGAACAAAATTGATCCAGAGATATAGAAGCATAGAACAGACTGTGGAATCTCAGAGGGAAGGTCTGGAGGGCGGGTGGATGGGAGTGTTCAACCAAAGAACTTGTATGCATGTATGTGTAACCCATCCATGCAGACAATAGGTTGGTGAAGGCCTGGTCGAGGTTGCGGGGGCGGGAGGGAGAAGGGGTGAGGGTATAGTAGGGGTCAGTGGGGGAAAAAGGGGGACATATGTAATAAATAAAGATTTATTGTAACAAAAAATTTAACAAAAAGTGAAAATGGGCAAAAGCTTGGTAAAATGGGATCACTAAAAAATATAAAAATCTGTGTTTAGATTATTCACCATCATAAAGTTTAAGTTTTTATGTATGAATTTTAATTGGTTTTATTTTGTGTATTAAATTATAGACTATTTAGGGGTGATTGTTTTCCTAGATATAGGTCATATTAGTTGTCTTAAAATATAATTCTTTTTTAATTATTTAAACATTGAGTGTTTTAAAACATGAACTTAAAGTTCTTATTAAAATTAAACCAGTGTATTTATTAAAGCTCTTCAAATTTATTATATTAAACTCTTGAGAAACAAAAATACTTCAAGGCAATATCCATGATTTTCTCATCAGAAGAGCTTACTTCAAAATTTATCTGGTCTTGTGCAACTTCTTTAAATTGATTTATTATCTGTTCACTAATCAGAGATTTCAATGTATTATGATTGTATATTTATGTCCCTCAAAATTTATGTCCAGTATATTTATGTCCCTCAAAATTATTTTAAAATATTAATATATATTGTACCAATTTGGTTTACTATTTTCACTCATTTTGGTTATCATATCTTTGTAATTCTGGTCTTTGACTTCTGGTAAGTGTAGAAAAGGATTTTGACAATGAGGAAAATGGCTACCTTTTTTTCACTTTTATTGTGGATATTTATGATTTATATTATAGTTTTATTTTTTCTTCATTAAACATTGTTTTATCACATTTGGCAATAATTACTGATAAAGTTTTAGAAATCTTTTAAAATACATACATGACTTTTTAAACCTTGTATTTCATATCTCTGGTACCTCCCTTTTTTTTTTTTTATTAAGGCTGCAAGGTGTGACTGTTGTAAATCTCAAGGAACTCTCAAAGAGCGCGTGCAGTGGCGTGGGGAAATGAAGCATTTCTGTGACCAGCATTGCTTATTGCGCTTCTACTGCCAGCAGAACGAGCCTAACATGACGACTCAGAAAGGACCTGAAAACTTGCATTACGGTATGTCATAACTTAGAGTGCGGTGCAACTTGAAAAACCTGTACAGTAATCTTTAGTTTTACGGATCTGAATTCAAAGCATATAATAATAAACGAATAGTTAATTTTGGAGATAGTTTAACAGCAACTTCCATAGTTTCTCTGTGTGGAAGTGTTCTATATGATGTATTTCTTTTTATTTAATTCTCTTAAATTTTTAATGTTAATTGAAGAAATATAGTGTAGTTGGGGTTGCAGAGAAGCTAAACAGAATTATAACAAAAAATTATACAAGATTCACCTACCTATTATATGTCACCTGAAATTTTAAATGAAATTCATTTGTAGCAAATTGTATGTGCCTCAGGGTAGGTTGGGAGGAGCAACAAAAGCCTTTTAGGAGCTGTGCATATCTTAAGAGTTAAATCTCAAAGGGACTGTTACTTGCAAAGTTGTGTGTGGTTTTCTGCGGGGACAAAATGGGACAAGAATTAACTCCACTTATTTAGCTCTGTATTTCAGCTCTCAAATATAATACTCTTTACTAAAAATAGCTTAAAATATTTCTTTAGTAATTATTTTAAAACATTAAAATTTAATGACAAAAATAGATTAGGAAATTCTGAAGAAAGTGATATTTGTCTCATTTAAAATTTGTTTACGTTTTTATTTTTTAGATCAGGGTTGTCAGATGTCCCGATCCAAAATGATGGTAAGTATTGCTTAAATAAAGTGATAACTATTGATAAGTTTAAATGTGAGGATATAAAAAAATAATCAGTTCAATTTAATCTGATTGCAATAAGAAAAGATTCTTTACTTTCCTCTGTTAGGACAGTTGAAGTATTCAAATGAATTACCTAATACTAAAACAGGTACTTTCATACATGCTAAGGAATATAAAGGTGAATAATTATGACCCCTCCCTACCTTGTGAAGCACCCATAATAGATGCATCTTTAAGACAGTAGCAAAAGATGTTTGAAATGATTGCCTGTGTCTGTTCTGGTAGCTGTAAGAAAGCTTCTAAACAGTTGAGTAGAAGATAGACTGGATGAAAAGGAATGATAATATGCAAAGGGCATGCATATTTGGCAAAATAGTTTTTTTTAGGTCCAAGCTTAAAGGGGAACCTGTGGTGGAATCCTGGGAAATAATGGTGAAAGGATGGGCTGAGCCAGATCATTAATGGCTTTGTGCATTTATTTCTGAAAAATAGGAATGTGAAGATCTATGTTGGAGCTAGGGCTTCTGAATTTTTATTGATTTGAGATAGAGAGGGAGAAAGATGTGAGAGAAATATCAATCGGTTGCCTCCCACATGCACCCTGACTGAGGATTGAACCCAAAACCTAGGTATGTGCCCTGACCAGAATCAAACCCACAACCCTTGGCCAGGACTGAATTACCTGATTTTAATATCAGGAACTTTGATTTATGCTGAGGAACATGAAGGTGATCACTCCCTGTTTTGTTATCTTTGTGCAGCTATCAGGCAACTTCCCAACCTTATTTCAAATATGTAAGTGTTTTTTATATATTTTTTAATTTATTTGAGAGAGGTAGGGAGAGGGAGAGCAAGATGGAAACATCAATGATGAGAGAGAATCATTGATTGGCTGCCTCCTGCACACCCCCTACTGGGGATTGAGCCCACAACAAGGGCATATGCCCTTGACTGGAATCGAACCTAGGAGCTTTCAACCTGCATGATGCTCTGTCCACTAAGCCAAACCAGCTAGGGCCCCATGGCACTTTCGAGGTCACTTGCAGACATGTGCAGAGCGATGAAAAATGTGACTTGTGTAAATGCATCCTCTGCCAGGTTGAACAAGGCAAGGCTTTACCTTCTTGTCTTTCTCATTCCATAGTACACCAGTGTCCTTTTCACAGTCTGTGATTAGTGCATGTTTTTCATATTTTTGTGCTTTTTGTTGGTGATTTGGCTGTTTAAAAGTTCCTCTGATCATAGCACTGAAGTGCTGACTATTGGGCCTATGTACCAAAATGCTGAAATGTGCCTTTTGGAGGAGATTCCTATGTTGTTAGTTGAGCTTCAGTCAGTTAGCTGTGAGTTGAGGGTCCATGAATCAACAATATGGTACACCCAGAGAGAGGAACAAGAAATTCATCAGTCTGTATAGGACTTTAGCAACTCGAAGTGCTAGAGTCAAGTCTATAGTGTATAGTGTGTGGTGAAGCTGTGGAAGAGGTGGAGTAGTGATGACTTGTGGGTTCATGAGCTTACACCTGATTTCAAAAGCATAGTGAGCATCACTGTTGTGAGACTTTAGCTCACATGTTACCCAGGCAGGAAGATGTTAAATTCATCCTGCCTAGTGCTCTCTTAGCTCACACATCTTAAGACTATATGGAGTGAAACTGTTAAACTAGAGGCCAGGTGGGTTTTGCATATCAGGATGCTGTAGGAGAAGACCTATGTGTTATGAAGGAAAAGAGTTATATGGGCAAGCAGGTTTTCAGCACTGGTAAGACTGGCTGTTTTTACAAGGTCATTGGCAAACGAACCTATATAATTAATACAAGTGACCTCCAAAGCTCCTGATTTTAAATCATTCAAAGATTGTGCTATTGTGTGCCAGTGTCAAGGTTAATTTTAAGCACAAACCCCTCACGGTGTACAGACCCCCACACACAGTCCATGAGCACTTCAAAGAGGAAAAGCTGAATTGTCTGCTATTAACTGGAGATGGGACCAAAAAAGTTTGAAATATTTTCTGAGATTCTACAACTGCTTTATCCTAGAAGTTGAACACTACCTCTAAAATGAAAACCTTGCTTTCAAGTTATTATTATTGGATAATATATTTTGCCATGAAGAACTCAAAAATGCCCATTTTAATTTAGGTCTTTTTTGCCCCCAAACACTCCTTCTCATCCAACTCTTTGATCAGGGCATATTGAAATCGTTTTCAAGGCCCACTTCATGAGAGCTGGTGAGGAGGCCCTCAACACCAATAAGGAAAGTACTATGATGGTCTTCTGGAAATCACTGTATGTGACATTATTGATTATGATGCCACAGCCCAGGACAGCATCAGTATGCTTTTGTGAATAACTGTTGGGAAATTTGACCAGACTCTGTGTAAAAAATTTCAGTCTTTGAAGGTGTTACAGAAAATAAAAGAACAGTGTTAAAAAAACAATGCCTATTATACACGAATAAGTGGAGAAGGCTTTGGGGACATGAAGGAAGAAGATGCGGAGTAAGTTTTGACAGAGAAAGCAGTAAAGCCTACTAATGAAGACCTGGACAAGATGGCAAAACAAGGCATCAGATTAAATGGTGAAAGTCAGCTTAAGACTCCCAACAGCAGCCAAAATATTAGAATGGAATTTTGCCTTGGGAAAGGTTGTTAATGACACAGAAGCATGTGATCCTATGCCTGAGCAAAGCCTTTATTTGAAGCGCCACTGTATTTGCACCTTACATTAAGACACTTAAAAGATGTGATGTGAAAAGCCTGGCAGACAAGGTTTAGTTAAAATTTGAAGCCATTTTTGGAGAGAAAATTGCTGACATGGCAAGTTGCCAGAGCCCAGCTTCTGAGGTAGCTGTCACCCTGCCACCCTCATTGATGTCTTCCTTGTCTGCAGAATAAGCTCCATCACTTCTCCTTTGGTGACTGTGGGGCGTGCCAAGGTCAAGAGATCTCACCCCACAGTGCATTGCCTGGTATACATCCTGCAGCTCTGCCAACAGTAAGGTGCTAATGTTCTTATAAAAATTTAAATGCTGAGTCTGATTTACATCAGACCTGATTTACATCAGGTCTGTGTACATATGTACTCACATTAATGAGTGCAAGTACTACTGTCCAGTATGTGTGTACTGCATGCATACATGTTTGTTGAGAGTTGATGACCGCTGGAGCAATTATACAACAACTAGGGGCCCAGTGCACAAATTTGTGCACCTTGAAAGAAACTGGGCTGCGAGGCTGCGATGGGCACAGGGGCGGGTCTTGGCCCATCCTCCATGCCCCTACTTGGCCCCTCCCACCACGACCCCCAGTCTCCTGTCTGCCGGCAGCCCCGCTCATGCCACTGCTGTTCCCATGCGCTGATGGCGTCAGCCCCACTCACACCCGCTGACAGCGCAGAGCAATTGGGGCCAGCGCCAGCAGTGGGTGCAAGTGGGGCCGGAGCTGTCAGCAGGTACGAGCAGCGGCTGCTGCCCCGATCGCCCCTCAGCAGCAGGGGAGGTGGAGAAGCCCTCGGGCGATCAGGGTTGGCAGCAACCGCTTGCACCTGCTGATGGTGCCGAGTGATCAGGACCAGCACCAGGCACCGGGAATGGATGTGAGCGGCAGCTCCAGCACCGGCTGCAGGTGCGAGTGGGAATGGCACCAGCAGCGGGTGCAAGAGGCAGCTGCTGGCCCTGATCGCCCCTCAGGAGCAGGAGGAGGTGGAGAAGCCCTGAGGGGTGATTGGGGCCGGCAGCTGCCACTCACACCGGCTGATGCGCTGAGCGATCGTGGCTGGTGCCGGGTGCTGGCAGCGGATGTGAGTGGGGCTGGTGCCGGTAGCAGGTGTGAGTGCCGGGTGGGACCGGAGCACATGGGAGCAAAGCATTTTCAGTAACCACCAGAGGCTCACCCCAATGACAGCGACAGGCGCCCTGCCTTGGTCTGGCGCCCCGGCTCACCTGCTCTACCATCCCGCTGCGGCCAACGCCTGCCATGTTCCATGCTCTGCCGCCTGCTGCTGATGCCCACTGTGTTCCACATGCGCCCCCTGGTGGTCAGCACACACCATAGCGACCAGTTGTTTGGTTGTTCAGTTGTTCCGCCGTTTGGTCTATTTGCATATTAGGATTTTATATATGTAGATAGATGCTGTAATCATACTGTTAAAAAGAAATGCTGCATATTATTATGTGTAAGAAATATGTATTATATAAAGTGTTTCAACAGAAACAAGATGATGTATTGATTTGTTAAAAATGTGACCAGATCCTGGCAGGAACCTACCCCTGTATTTCCTTTTAAAGCAAAGTTTCAGTGTTCATGGTGACTGTGTAAAACAGAACTACAAGTGAACTGAGTGTGTTAATATTCTATATGTTTTCCCCCTGTCATTGGGTGATATGGAGAGCACCTTAACTTTAGTTCCTTTTGCACAGAGCTTCAGCTAATTTTCAATTTTGTGTTTTTTCCCCCCAGTTGCAAATAATGCTACAGTGAACATAGTGAAAATATTTGAGAGACTATACGTTTCTGAAATTACATTTGTTGTGACATGGGAAATATATGACTTAAAGTTTGGTAATATATTTGGTAATTTTTTAAATCATTTTCCTTATCCTTTCAAAGTTAGTAACATGTATAAGCTGCTTATCCAACAGAGGGAGCTAGAGTATCACATAGACATACTAACTGCAGGAACTTTTTACCTTCCTCAAATAAATTTAAGAGCCAAAGTATTTTAAAAATTCTGACTCATAACCTTGGTTTTGTACCTAAAAATGAGGTGTGTTATTTTTTTTTAGGTTTTTTAAAATATATTTTCATTGATTTCAGAGAGGAAGGGGGAGAGAGAGAGAGAGAGAGAGAGAGAGAGAGAGAGAGAGAGAAACATCAATGATGAGAATCATTGATTGGCTGCCTCCTGCACGCCCCCTACTGGGGATCGAGCCTGCAACCCAGGCATATGCTCTTGACCAGAATTGAACTTGGGACCCTTCAGTCTGCAGGCCAACACTCTAGCCACTGAGCCAAACCGGCTAGGGCTTGTGTTACGTTTTTATTTATTTTCTTTTTTAAAAAAAATATATTTTATTGATTTTTTGCAGAGAGGAAGGGAGAGGGATAGAGAGTTAGAAACATCGATGAGAGAGAAACATCTATCAGCTGCCTCCTGCACACCCCCTAGTTGGGATGTGCCCGCAACCAAGGTACATGCCCTTGACCGGAATCGAACCCGGGACCCTTCAGTCCGCAGGCCGATGCTCTATTCACTGAGCCAAACCGGCTAGGGCTGTGTTATGTTTTTAAAAGACATGCTGATGATATCCTTTGAAGGTAACACAGATCTGTAGAATGACCAATTACTACTGCTTTGCCAGTGGCCAGGATAGATTCCTTTTATCCTAACTGATTCTACCAGATTAAGGCTGTGGTAAACATAATATTAACACTCCGGTGTGGGGTGAATTTCCCGCCAAAATATAAGATGGCTCTGTCTTTTGGTTTTGTTCCATCCACCAAAAGGGTGGATTACAAACAAATATTTGGTAATACGCAGTTACAATCGGCCCGAGTTTACACGTTTCCCGCACTCCACCGCAAATCTATATGAACCGAGTTAAAGACGGCTCCCGAGGAGTACGCGCAATTCACGCGAGCCGACTTAACTCGTTTCCCGCACTCCAAGTGTTAATAACACAATTTAGTTTTACTCTTACTGTCTTCCCTCCACAGGCACTAAAAACCAGATTATCTATTCCCAGCAGGAAGTAATATAAAATAAAATGTTTCTCTTTGCCTCTGTAGGGTTCAGCACCACCCCCTTCTCCAACACCCAATAAAGAGATGAAGAATAAAGCGGTTCTTTGCAAACCTTTAACAATGACAAAAGCTACTTATTGTAAACCTCACATGCAGACCAAATCTTGTCAAACAGGTAACTTTGGGGGAATTTGACTTATACACTTCCCTGTATTTATACCTCACTTAATGAAATTCCCGGTTTTCTCAAAAGTAGGCTATGAATAAATTTACTTTGTCATTTTCTGTTGATTTTGCCTATTTAATTTTAGACATTTCCTTGAGAATATGACATATTATTTTAAATCATTTATGAAAATTAATCTGTGATAAAGGCCTAGGATACAAGTTAATGTTACCGGTGAAATAATGTCATGGCAAAATTTTTTGGCGAAGACCCACTAAAGTTATAGTACTCCCTCTGATCATCATCTCTAAGTGTGATCTGTAATAACAGCAATGCTGTTTCCTTCCCAGAATAAGATGAAATAATTCAAATACATATTTTCATCAAATTTAAATGTTAGGTATATTCTGCTTTTTAGATTTAATCTTTTTGTCGGGGAATCTGTAAGTTGTCAGGAACTATATATTGTTTTTAAAGGTTGTTTTCTTTCTATGAAAAAAAAGCTCTTAATTCTATTTGTACTCCCTATAAGACAACAGCTACTTTATTCAGGTTTTTTTTTTTTAAATTACCTAATTTTGTGAAGAGTGGGAATTTATTTTAAATGAGGACTGAGACACTTAAGTTTTTCTTTGTTACAATATTATTATTCTAACACTGAAAGCTTTGTAGCAGTGCTAGTTAACGAGCTCCCTCATCGCATGTTGCATTTGCAGATGACAATTGGAAGACAGAGTATGTCCCAGTGCCTATCCCTGTGCCTGTATATATTCCAGTGCCTATGCACATGTACAGCCAGAATATTCCTGTCCCCACTACAGTTCCTGTACCAGTAAGTTGGATTTCAACTTATTTTCCATTGTGAGATGTATGAGTCATGGGTGGGAGAATGGTGCTGTTGCAGTTACTGCTTCAGTGAAGCTAGCAAACGGGGTTGAGTCGGCCTTTCTTCAATAGTTAACTTATGGATAGGTGTGTGCTTGAGTCTCAGTTGGTGATGGCTTTGTGTAGAATTGGGTATATGTTTATCTTTGAGAGTGAAGTTCAGCAGATGCCTATGTTTGCTTTATTTCCATTGTATTTTATATTAGTTCATATTAAAAAAAATATTTGTGAAGCTGTTTAAGGCTTAGAACTGAAACATGGGTTAGAGTTGTATATCAAATATCATTATACTTCATTATAAACCATTTGTAGTACTTACTACTCTATATCAGGGCTTGTCTATTGTAGCCTCCTGGGAAACAGCTATTGGTTTCATTAAAATTAAGATGTAGAAATAAATTATCTGTAATGTTATTCCAGCTCTAAAATTGCTGGTAGTTTTTTAAAATAATATATCAGTTAATAATATATTAGATCATTAATCTTTACTCCAAACATGAACACTGGTGGAGATTTTTCCAGGTGGCTACTCTGTGCTTATATGTCATACTAGAGGCCTGGTGCACTAAATTTGGGCATGGGTGCGGTCCCTAGGTCTGGCCGATGATCAAAGTGCGAGCGTCTTGCGTGGAAGGGCAGTTTCCAGCTGACCTCTGGGCCCTGGGCAGCACTGGGGCCTGCGTGCCCCCCTCTGCTTGAGTCATGACACCCGAGTCCCCACTCGGAGATGCAGTCAGCGCGGCCAGATGCCATGGGCCGGGGCGCAACATGGGCCTCTGGGCCGCCCAGCGGTGCCACACGGAAGCCGGGCGGGTAGCGTGCTCTCTCCCAGCCGGCCTTGCAAACCGGCTCCTGCATGAACCCACGGGGAGCCCGACCAGCCCCTGCAGTCCTGGCGGCTGTGGCCTGGCTCACCTGGAAGCCCATTGGGGCCTGCAGTGCCTCCACTGCCACCTGCTGCCAGTGCCTCAAGCTGATGCCCGCCATGTTCCGCGCCGCCCTCTGGTGGTCAGCGCACATCATAGTGAGCGGTCGAACTCTCGGTCGAACTCCTGGTCGAACTCCTCGTCGAGGGGACAATTTGCATATTAGGCTTTTATTATATAGGATATTTTACATATCATATTATAAAACATATATACATATACATGGTGGGAGAAGCAGGGGGCTTCCATTTCTCCCTGTCAGCGTGTCTGCATTACTCAATGCCTGGTGCTTAATAAATTTTAGATATTTTTCTTATAATCATTGTTATTCCCCAAGCAGAGTACTGGTTCTAGCTTCTATACTCCCATAGTACTTTTATATATATTACTGTTATAACATCAATCCTACTGCATCACTGTTGCTGGTTTATATCTCCCTTTTCAACTGTACTCTGAATTCTTTGAGTGCAAAGAGTACTGCCTGTTCATCTATATATCTTCAGATTTTAATGCAGAACTTGGCAGATAAGCAGGCCATAGATAAGAAATATATTTAATCTCTCTTGCCAACTCTGATTGATAATCCTTGCAGAAATGATGTGTTGATGATAACTCAAAAGTTATTTTTCTTTAATTTTTATTTCAAAAGGCAGTTGCTTGTATTCTGGGCTTTCTTGTCATAGGTGACATCTTAGTCATTTTTTTTTGTTGTTGTTGTTTTAATCCTCACCTGAGGATATTTTCCCATTGATTAGAGTGGAAAGGAGGGGGAGAGAGAGGGAGAAATATCAATGTGAGAGAGACACATTGATTGGTTGCCTCCTGCAGATGCCCCAACTGGGGCCAGGGATCGAGCCTGCAACTGAGGTACATGCCCTTGACTGGAATTGAATCTGGGACACTTCAGTCTTTGGGCCGACGCTCTATCCACTGAGCCAAACCAGCTAGGGCAGCATCTTAGTTTTGATAGGTGTTCTTTTCAAGGTTTTTATCCAATACTAGAGGCCCGGTGCACGAAATTCATGCAAGAGTAGGGCTTCCTTCCCCTGGCTGCTGGCACCGGCTTCCCTCTGGCACCTGGGACCTGGGCTTCCCTCGCAGCTCCGGCGTTGTCCGGAAGGTCGTCTGGAATAACATCCAGAAGGACATCCTGTCTAATTAGCGTATTATGCTTTTATTATTATAGATGGAATGATAAAGTAGACCATGTGTCAGAATAATTTTTACTTTAGAAAAATACCTTTAAAATTTTTTAAAAATTGATTATAGAGAGAGAGGAAGGGAGAGAGAGAGAGAAATATTGAAGTGAAAGAGAAACATCAATCAGCTCCCTCCTGCACATCCCCTACTGGGGATTGATCCTGCAACCCACGCATGTGCCCTGACAGGGAATTGAACTGGTGACCTTCTGGTGCATGGGATGATGCACAACCAACTGAGCCACACCAGCCAGGGCTAGAAAAATACCTTTTAATGTTGAGCAAACCTAACAGTAAATACTTTGGTGAATTAGGTGCCAGTACCTGTTTTTCTGCCGGCCCGGGTGGACAGCAGCGAGAAGAACCCTGCAGGAGCTGAGGAGCTAAAAAGCAAAGTTTCTTCAGATCCTCTTGATACCGAATTGCTCACAATGACAGACATGATGACTGAAGAGGAGGGGAAAACAAATGCTGCTAACATCAACAGTGAGCTACACTGTATTACACCTTGTGGATGAGTGTGTTGTTGGTTTTTACTAAGTGCTGTAATTGTTATAGTATGTTCCAGGGCATTTTAATCCTTGGTGTAGGAGTGGGGGAAGATTGTAATAGAAGTGTATTTTATGTTAAGAGAGCCAAGCTATATCTTGCCAGGTGCTCTCTTATGGGAAGTCCAATTTTAAGAAGAAATTTGTAGGGTCCTTTTTTAAATTGTAAAAGGATTTGACTTGCATGATCAACTAAAAATTATTCTTGTTTTAATGGACTAGCTCAGATACAAAACTAATTTGTAGTAGGCTTTAATAATCCAGACTCTTATTTTGTAATAGTTATCCCCAATTTTGTTTTATTGATAATACTAATGTCATTTGCATGATCTAAACCAAGGTTTATTGTAACTTCTGTTAGGGCAGTGTTTGCCAAATGGTATAGCACGATGAGTGTGTTGTGGATGTTTCTGTCTCTTAGAATATTTCTTCCCCTGAGTCCTCTGGTGACAACAGTCCTGTTTCAATCATGAGCTAAATCCCTTTAGAGTACAATAGAAACATTATAAATTCTATATATTTTACAATGTGACAGTATTTTTGAAGCACTTTGTTAGGGAGTTAAAAATGAATTTCATGGATTGAGACCAGTTTTTTTTTTTAATTGTTTTAAAAATATATTCTTATTGATTTCAGAGAAGAAGGGAGAGAGAGATAGAAACATCAATGATGAGAATCATTGATCAGCTGCCTTTTGCACGCCCCCTACTGGGGATCCAGCCTGAAACCTGGTCATTTGCCCTTGACCAGAATCAAACCCTTAGTCCGCAGGCTGATGCTTTATCCACTGAGCCAAACCAGCTAGGGCTCAGGTTTCTATTTTTTTAGTGAACACACAAAATGTCAGCTTAAATTCCCTTATAGAAAGGGTAGTATTTTGTGAAACCTTTGTTTCCTGTGTGGGTGTGCATGAATGCTTGTCTGTCTTTCTGTCTTCCACTAGCATCCTGAACCTAGATAAAATGTATTTCTTACTGAGGGCTGCAATACAAAAACGCTTGAAAGCAACTGATCAAAATATTAGAAGACAGTTGTTTATAAGTATGTATTGAATGACATGAAAAACCTAGGTCACAATTCAGGGAAAATGTTGAAAAATTGCAGTTATCCATCCTCATTATTTTACTTTTGACAAAAAATTGCTTTTAGAAATACTCTCAATATCAGAGATGATTTACTAACAAAGCATGCCTATTAACTTTTGAAAAGGGCCAGTCAGAAACTTACCAGAGTAAAAGTTTTTGTGTATTTAAGATTATCTAATAATTATAAAGTTTATAGTAGTTAACTTCAAGATAGCTATATATACCTTTTCCTTTTGTGACATATTAATATAAGGATTCTTGTTTTGCATTTACAATTAACTGACTTTCTTTTGCCAGGTGTAGGTATCGTTGAGTTCTTTTTTGATTTCTAATGACAGTGTGGATTGATTACAGGTGTAATTATTGAGACTGACATAATTGGTTCAGATATCTTGAAGGACTCTGACCTAGAGACACAGTCCAGCATGCCTGATGTACCATATGAACCAGACTTGGATATCGAAATAGATTTTCCAAGAGGTATTCAAAGTGCTATTTTATTCTTTTAATATGAACCTATGGTTATGGAATTTAGTTAATGGAGTCATAATTGTGGTTATGATCATTAGGCATTTAGCGTTCATGTCATTGCATTTACTGTTAATATTTGTCTTTTATTTTTTACCCAAATAAAACTCAACAGTTAACTTCTTTTTAAAAAAATATATTTTTATTGATTTTAGAGAGGAAGGGAGAGGGAGAGAGAGAGAGAAACATCAATGATGAGAGAGAACCATTGATGGGCTGCTTCCTGCATGCCCCCCATTTGGGATCAAGCCCACAACCGGGGCATGTGCCCCTGACCAGAAGAATTGAACCCAGGACCCTTCAGTCTGCAGGCTGACGCTCTCTCCACTAAGCCACACCAGCTAGGGCAACAATTTACTTCTGAATGACTCATAGGATTGCTTTGTAGGGACTTAAGAATTTTTTAGAGCCTTAAAAAGAAACTTTCTCAAAGTAATTCATTATATAAAATTTTGAAAATAGAGAAGGATAAGAAGTGTTTGTATTTTTAAAAAATTTAAATAAAATATCAGTAGTAAGTTTCTTAAGATCCTTTTGAAAATCAAGTTGACCTTCAAAGGGAAAAAGTATTATCAGGTCTTTTGTTGTAAAAGAAATGTGTTCTACTTTCACTATTTTCTTAATCTATTGATGACAATTAAGCACATTGAATTGAATGTAAAGCATTTTATTTTAGGAAAGATTTAATAGATTGAAACAGATTTGTATGAGACCATTTAGATCTTACAATTGAATTTCAGGTTATAATAATTTTTCTGATACCGATTTACATGAAAATTTCATGTTGATATTCATTGTACATATTTGTTAAGAGTCTGAACAGGTTTTATCAGAACTCATAGGCCATGTTAGGTACAGAAGATCATTTATTCTCCACCCCAGCACAGGTTGTTCCCATATACAGGTGCCTGTTTACATCCTTTGGCTATTTCTTTATTGGCTGTGTTATATAACATAAACCTCTGCTATTACATTTGGAATAAAAGTTCTGATTTCTTTTTCAGCTGCTGAGGAGCTTGATATGGAAAACGAATTTTTATTACCACCTGTTTTTGGGGAAGAATATGAGGAACAGCCTAGACCTCGATCTAAAAAAAAGGTATAAAATTAATAGTATTTTTGCGTTTGGTTAATATCTCTATATAGTAATATCTCTATATAGCTATAGAGTAAGGATACAGTGGTGCTCACTTGTGCCTGAGAATATGGAAAGATACTTTGTTTTCTAGATTTTTAAGAGGTAAAGTCTTTATTACTTCATTTTTAGGTAATAAAAATGTCTCAGATTTAATTGTAACTTCATAGAAGAAGAGTAAATATTATTGCCACTTAATTTTTTCAGTTTTATCTTGATAAAAGGTTGATAAAAGGTTGACATAGATAAAAGGTTGACATAGTTGCAAGTAAATTCAATTCTTTGACAGGAATTGAGACTATTTTCTAGGGAGTTGTTTTTTCCATCATTATTATTTTTTTAAAAAATATATATTTTATTGATTTCAAAGAGGAAGGGAGAGAAAGATAGAAACATCAATGATGAGAGAGAATCATTGATTGGCTGCCTCCTGCATGCCCCCTACTGGGGACCGAGCCCGCAACCCAGACATGTGCCCTTGACTGGAATTGAACTCGGGACCCTTTAGTCCACAGGCCAACGCTCTATCCATTGAGCCAAACCAGCTAGGGCCATCATTATTATTTTTAAAATATAATTTTATTGATTTCAGAGAGGAAGGGATAGGGAGACATAGAAACATCAATGATAAGAGAGAATCATTGATTGACTGCTTCCTGCACACTCCTTACTGGGGATGGAGCTTGCAACCTCAGCATGTGCCCCAGCTGGGAATCGAATTGTGACTTTCCTGGTTCATAGGTTGATGCTCAACAACTGAGCCACACCAGCTGGGCTCCATCATTATTTTTGACTAGAGGCCCGGTGCACAAAAATTTGTGCGGGTGGGGGGGGTGTTCTTCAGCCTACCCCTCTCACAGTCCGGGAACCCTCAGAGGATGTCTTACTGACCGCTTAGTCCCGCTCCCCACGGGGAGCGGGCCTAAGCCACAGTCTGGCCTCCCTCTGCAGGAGGCGACCAGGCTGATCAGGGGAAGGCACCGCCCCCATCACCCTGCTGCTGCTGCCACTGCCAGCTGTGGCTGCGGTGGCTGCGAGGCCTGAGCCTTGGCGTCAAGGCTGCCGAACCCATGGCTGCCTGAGCCCTGGGCCTCACAGCTGCTGTGGCTTTGTCCGGATGGATGTCTGGAAGATGTCTGCCCTAATTAGCATATTACCTTTTTATTAGTATAGATGAGACTAATCAGTGATGTTGGAATATGCAGTTGATTATATCCAGTTTCATTTAAGCATATCAACACATAGGAAGACATCTTGGACACTAATAGATTCAGGTAGGCCAAATTAACAGGTGTAATTTTAAAAAATATTTTAACATCAACTTTATTTCTGATTTCCAACATAAATTAAGGTCCAAAGGGGAAAAAAACTTTCACAAATTTCCCCCAAAAGAAAGAAAATGAAAAAGGAGTACCCTGCAGTAGAATGTAGTTGGACTTTTCACATCACAAAAATTAACTCAAAATGAGTCAATAGACCTAAATGTAAGAACTAAAAAACTCTTAGGAAAAAAAACTCTTAGAAGAAAACATAGGCCTCAATCTTCATTACCTTGGGTTTCTTAGATATAACAGAAAAAGCACAAGGAACAAAAGGAAAAAAGATGAATTGGATTATGTCAAAATTTAAAACTTTTGTACAGCAAACAGTGCCATCAAGAAAGTGAAAAGGAGTTGAGTGGTCATTTCCTTTATGGTGGAATTATTATAAAGTTCTTCAATTTATCTTTTACATTAATATTTATTATCCTTTTATTTCAGATTATTAGTTTATGTCATATATTTATTTTCTCATCAGTGACTCAAAGCAGAAGTTAATAAAATTTTATTGTACACAATGGTTTATGTAGAAATATGGCATTCCTGCAGATATATTTCAACGCATGTTATAGGTAACTATTCTCAGATTCAGGAATACCAGTCAATTCTAAGAATATCAATATATTCTCTTTAATTTGCATTTTTTGATTGATGGCTTACATAAAGTCATGAAATAATATAGACTTTTTTTTTAAAAAGGAGATTTACAATGGTGTTTTACTAATAGGGAACCAAGAGAAAAGCTGTATCAGGATACCAGTCTCATGATGATAGTTCTGACAATTCAGAATGCAGCTTTCCTTTCAAGTATACATATGGTGTAAACGCATGGAAACACTGGGTCAAAACTAGGCAACTTGATGAAGATCTTCTGGTATTAGATGAACTAAAATCTCGTAAGTGTTCTGATTTTGTTTTCCCTATGTCCTATTTAAAACCAAGATTTTTGTTATTAACTACCTTTAACTTTTAAGTGTAGCTGTTACTTTCAAGTTCTTACATAGAATAAATTTCAGGGGCTTTCTTAATCTTAAGACAGTAAGTAATAGCAATTACTAATTTTTTATTTCTTTTTAGCTAAATTAGTAAAGTTAAAAGAGGATCTGCTGTCTCACACCACAGCTGAGCTTAACTATGGACTAGCCCATTTTGTCAATGAGATCCGCCGACCAAATGGAGAGAGTTATGCACCTGACAGCATCTATTATCTTTGCCTTGGAATACAGGAGGTTAGTAATTTGCAGGCTAATTTTGAATATAATGTTAATAAGAAAGGTTGTTGTGGTAGTTTTTGGACAGAAAAATATTATGCTTTAAGAATATTAAAGATAACTTTATGGGACATAATGATTCATTGCTTTACCAAGAAAGACAAAAAAGAAATTTAATCTATGAAAAAAATAGGATATTATTAAGGATTTTCTGAGCTTCTTTGTAATTAGGTATTTCTGCTATCATATGCTATATTCTTAAAAATTACCACATTCTTCAAAACTCTGTGCGAAAACCAAAAAGAACAGGCCACTCAAAACGTCTGTATCTTTTGTAATACGCCTGACAGAGGTGTATGTTTGTTACCATACGTAAGATAATGACATCATTCCCTACTACAGTCCCAGGTAAACGAATTAATACTCTGAGGCATGATGCAGATATGTATAGATCCATGCTGATATGCATGTGAACAGAGAATGTCTGCTTTCTCCACATAGTCAGTCTGTTTCAGTATAGACTGCTCATGTTTTTCTAACATGTTAGAGTAACTACTCATTAGTTCTTTGGAATCATCTTACAAAATGAGGTCATTCTTTAGGGGTTTTAAATAAACTTCAGCTGCATGTCTGTGAATCTGGAGTGACTTTGTTTTCCATAGTAGGCAATAACTTCTGTTTCTGAAAAAATTGTATAGGTTTGAGCCTAGAGGTCAGAAAGGATCCTCGCTTCACATCCTGTGTGTATGTAAATGTGGTAAATAATGGAAGCAGATCTTATGCAGGGTTTTGTTTATAGACCTAAAATTTAATGTTAAGCTGCTAACAGCATATTGAAATAAGTTACTGAAAAAAACTAGAATTGTCTTAATTTGTATTTTATTTCTATTCTCTTCAGGATAGATATTTTCCAAAGATTATGAAAGCGGTATGGGGAATTAACATATTAGCTGTACATTACTGTGTGTTCAAAGGCCATCACATATTTTGTAGTAACAATCTAAAAGAAACAGAGAGGTTTTGTTTCTTCTACTCCAACTTGATAGATTTACATGTACTTTGAGCTTCATATTTATTTGGCGATACTAGGTTCGCCATTCTAAAATCCCAAATCACGAGAACCAAAATTTTCATGGAAACTCCTTTGACAGTAAAACCTGACTTGAAGAGTTGTGATGCAGTTTTCTTTATTATACTTTCAAAAAATATTCCATCTTAACCCAGCCAGTGTGGCTCAGTAGTTGAGCATGGAACTATGAGCCAGGAGGTCACAATTTGATTCCTGGTCAGGGCACATGCCCGGGTTGCGGGCTCGATCTTGCGTTGTCGGGGGTGCAGGAGGCAGCTGATTGATGATTCTCTCTCGTAATTGATGTTTCTATCTCTCCCTCTTCCTTCCTCTATGAAAATATATATTTTTTAAAATTCCGTCTTAGAATATTAACTGTAGACTTCATTGTAGAATTGTTAATGTTTCTAAATAAGTGTAATGTGCTTCCCTAGACCAGTGGTCGGCAAACTCATTACTGAACAGAGCCAAATATCAACAGTACAACCATTGAAATTTCTTTTGAGAGCCAAATTTTTTAAACTTAAACTATATAGGTAGGTACATTGTTATTAACTTAATTAGGGTACTCCTGAGGCTTAGGAAGAGCCACACTCAAGGGGCCAAAGAGCTGCATGTGGCTCGCGAGCCACAGTTTGCTGACTATGGCCCTAGGAGCTGTATCAGCAAATATATTGCTACAAGAGATGTCTGAGATCTTGCTGCCTATGATTTTTTCTATCATTTTTATGGTTTCACAATTTACATTTAAGTCTTTTATCCATTTTGAGTTTATTCTTGTGTATTGTGTAAGTTGGTCGTCTCTAATTTCATTTTCTGCATGTATCTGTCAATTTTCCCAACACCATTTATTGAAGAGATTGTCTTTACTCCATAGTACCAGGTATACTCTTGGCTCCTTTGTCACATATTAATTGAATGTAATGGTTTGGACCGATTCATTGGTTCTCTGTTCTGTTCCATTGGCCTTTATGCCTGTTTTTGTGCCAGTTCCAAGTTGTTTTGATTACAGTGGCTTTGTAATATAACTTGATATCTGGTATTCTTCTTTACTCTAACTTTATTTTTCTTTCTCAAGATTGCTGTGGCTATTCTGAGTCTTTTTGTGATTCTAGGTCTGTGATTTAATAGGGATTGTGTTGAATCTATATATTGTTTTTGGGTAGTATGGACATTTTAATGGTATTCTATCAATTCATGTATATGGGATAGTCTTCTACTTGTTTATATATTTTTTCATCTCTTTTTTCATTGTCCTGTAGTTTTCTGAGTACAAGTCTTTTACCTTCTTGGTTATGTTTATTCCTAAACATTAAAACATAATAAATGTTTTAATATTTTTGCTGCAATGGTAAATGGAATTGTTTTTTTAGTTTCTCTTTCTGAGAGATCATTATTGATGTATAGAAATGTCATCAATTTCTGGGTGTTAATTTTGTATCCTGCTATATTGCCAAATTCATTAATTTATTAGTATTTTGGTGGAGTCTTTAGGGTTTTCTGTGTACAGTATTGTGTCATCTGTGAATAATGAGAGTTTTACATCCTCCTTTTCAATATGGATGCCTTTTATTTATTCTTCTTCTCTGATTGCTGTGGGTAAGGCTTCCAGTACTATGTTGAAAAAGAGTGGTGAAAGCGGACATCCCTGTCTTGTTCCTGTTCTTTGGGGAAGTGGTTTTAGTTTTTGCCCATTGAGTATGATGTTAGCTATAGGTCATATATGGCCTTTATTGTGTTGCATTATGAACTCTGTATTCCCACTTTACTGAGAGTTCTTATAAAAAATGTTGGAGCCCTGGCTGGTTTGGCTTAGTGGATAAAGTGTTGGTCTGTGGACCAAAGGGTCCCAGGTTTGATTCCAGACAAGGATACTTACCTCAGTTGCCAGAGGCTACCAATTGATGTGTATCTCTCACGTCACTGTTTCTCTCCCTGTCTATCCCCCTCTATTCCACTCTTTAAAAATCAATGAAAAAATATTCTTAGGTGAGGATTAACCAAAAAAAAAAAAAATAGGGTGTTGGATATTGTCAAATGCTTTTTCAGTGTCTATTGATATAATAATGTGATTTTTGTCTTTCAGTTTGTTTATGTGAAGTATCACATTTATTGATTTGTAAATGTTGTACCAGCCTTGTATTCCTGGTCATGGCTTGGGTCGATTCATTGGTTCTCTGTTGGTCATGGTGTATGATCTTTTTATTTTATTGCTGGGTCCAATTTGCTAATATTTTATTGATGGTTTTAGCATCTATGTTCATCATGGATATTGCCCTGTAATTCTCTTGCTTTGTAATGTCATTATCTGGTTTTGGAAATAGGATAATGGTGGCCTCATAAGGAGAGCTTGGAAGTGTTTCTTGCTCTTGTATTTTTTGGAATAGTGTGAGAAGGATAGGTATTAATTCTTCTTTGAATGTTTGGTAAAACTGCCATGTGAAGGTGTCCATACCAGGGTTTTGTTTGTTTTTATTTATTTTAACACTTCGGTGTCGGGTGAATTTCCCGCCAAAATATAAGATGGCGCGTTAAAATGCCTATATCTTTTGAAGTATGGGTTCGATTGAAATGAAATATTTGGTAATACGCAGTTACAATCGGCCCGAGTTTACACGTTTCCCGCACTCCACCGCAAATCTATATGAACCGAGTTTAAGACGGCTCCCGCGGAGTACACGCAATTCACGCGAGCCGACTTAACTCGTTTCCCGAAATCCAAGTGTTAATCTTCCTGATTGAGTTTGGAAGATTGTATTTTTCTAGTCATTTTCCATTTCATCCACATTGTTGAGCTTATTGGCATATAGGTGTTCATAGTATTTTCTTACAATCCTTTGTATTTCTTTGGTGTCAGCTGTCACATCAACAATTTTATTTATTTGAGTCCTCTCTCTTTGTTTCTTGATGAATCTGGCTAAAGGTTCATCAGTTTTGTTTACCTTTTCAAAGAACCAGCTATTTGTTTTATTGATCTTTTGTATGATTTTAAATTTTATTTTTAATCCTCACCTGAGGATATTTTTCCAGAGAGAGAGAAAGACAGAAATATTGATGTGAGAGAAACTGACCAGTTAGAAAAGAAGAATGACATAGCACTAATAAAGAACACATTGGAAGGAATACACAGCAGGTTAGGTGAGGCTTAGGATTGAATCAGTGAATTATAAGAGGGTAAGAAAAAAAAGCACTTAGAGAACTAAAATGAAAAAACAGGAAGACAGCTTAAGGGAGCTGTGGGACAACATGAAAGTCCACAATATTCGCATCAGAGGACTACCAGAAGGGGAAGAAAGTGAGCAAGGAAAAGAGAACCTGTTTGAAGAAATAATGACAGAAAACTTCCTTAACCTGGTGATGGAAAAAGTCACACAAGTTCAGGAGGCACAGAGAGTCCCAAGCCAGAACCCAAATAGGCCCATGCCCAGACACATAATTAAAATGCCAAAAATGAAAGACAAAAAGAGAATCTTAAAGGCAGCAAGGAAAAAGCAATTTGTTACCTACAAAGGAGCTGCCATAAGGCTGTTAACTAATTTCCCATCAGAAACTCCACAGGCCAGAAGGGAATGGCATTCAAGGTAATGAAAAGCAAGGATGTAAAACCATGACTACTATACCCAGCAAGGTTATCATTCACAATAGATGGTGAAATAAAGAGCTTCCCAGACCACCCCCCCCCCCCCCAAAAAAAAAAAGGCTAAAGGAGTTTATCCCCACCAAACCAGCATTGTAAGAACTGCTAAAGGGACTGCTGTAATAATAAGAATGGAGAGGGGCCGGGGGAGGGGGACATACGCATACATAATTTAAATGGCAGTAATTAAGTACTTGTCAATAATAACCTTAAATGTAAATGGAGCTGAATGGATACAAAAACATGACCAAATATATGCAGGAACCCTCTACAAGAGATCTACCTCAGAACAAAAGAATCACACAGGATGAGAGTGAAGGGGTGGAAAATATTTTCCATGCAAATGGGAAAGAAAAAAACCCATCCTGTTGTAACAATATTCATATCTGACAAAAAAAGACTTTTAAATGAAGGCCATCACAAGAGATAATAATGGTCACTGCATAATATTAAAGAGATCGATCCAACAAGTGGATATAAACCCTGGTAAATATATATGCACCCAATATGGGAGCACCTAATATAAAGAAAACTTCTGGAGAGCTTTAAGGGAGAGATCAACAGCAATATGAGGGACTTTAACGCCCCACTGACTTTACTGGATAGATCTTCCAGACAAAAATCAAGAAGGATACAGTGACTCTAAATGACAGATTAGATTAGATGGTTTTAAATGACAATTACAAAATTTTTCACCCCAAAACTTGAGAATATACATTCTCTAGTGCACATGGATCATTCACAAAAATAGACTACATGTTAGGACACAGAACAAGTCTTTGCAACTTCAAGAAGATTGAAATCATATCAAGAATCTTCTTGGATTGCAATGACATGAAATTAAAAAACCAACTACAGTAAAAACACTCAAAATATTTAAGCACAAGGAGACTAAATAGCATGTTATTAAACAATTTATGGGTTAACAATGAGATCAAGAAAGAAATAAAAATCTTCCTGGAAACAAGTGAAAATGAACACACAGCAACCAAAAGTCTCTGGGACACAGCAAAAGCAGTCCTGAGAGGGAAGTTCATAGCACTACAGACCAACCTTAAAAAACAAAAACTTTCAATAAGCTATCTAACACTACAACTTAAAGAATTAGAAAGAGAACAAGAAGTACAGCCCAGAGTAAGTAGAAGAAAGAAAATAATAAAGATCAGAAGAGAAATAAATGACATAGAGACTAAAAAAACAATACAGCCCTAGCTGGTTTGGCTTAGTGGATAGAGTGGGACCAGAGGGTCCCAGGTTCCATTCCGGTCAAGGGCACATACCTGATGGGTGTGCACTGTGTATTCCTTCCAATGTGTTCTTTATTACTGCTGTGTCATTCTTCATTTCTAACTTGTCATTTTTAGCAGTTCCTATATTTTTTGCCATGTTGTTGAGCATCCTTCTAATCATTACTCTGAATTCTATATCTGATAAATTTCTTACCTTCATTTCATTTTGCTCTTCTTCTGGATAATTCTCTTGTTTCACTTGGCTGCCTGTTTGGGTTTGTATCTATGTATTAGGTAGATCTGCTATGACTCCCAGTCTTTGGTGCAGGACACTGTCAAATGCTGTTTGTGACTGGCCCTGTGAACTGTTTGAAAGTATTAATAATCCACAGCAAAGACTCAAAAGTCTCCAGAGATCCTCTTCTACCTGCAGTCTGATTGTTAGTATCAGTCTTAATTAGCCTCAGGCTATTGTCCACAGCAAGGAAATATACTCCACATGGTGGGGCAAGACGTTTTCCAACAGGGTGGGGCAATTGCTTCCCCCCCAAATTAGAGATGCCTGCTTTGTAAAGTCTGCCTGAGAAAGATGTCCTCTGTAGTACGAGAGACTGTATCAGCAGAGAAAACCAGGGTGGCTGCAGTCCGAGCTCTAACCCCAGAGACCCCAACACTAGACCCCAACTCTAGTCCTCTCTGCTGGAGCCCAAGGTGAGTGGCTTCACACAAAATTTTGTCTGTTGGCCCTTTAAGAGGTGCCTGCATTTCTAGCTGTCTCTTCCTGGCAGACAGCAACCCTGTTGCTTTTCACAGCCAGATGTTATGTGGGCAGCTTTCTCACTTCTGGTTCTCTGGGCTGGGGAACCCAACTTGGTGTTTATACCCCAGAGTTCTCAGTGGGAACTCCTCACAGCTGAGATATCCCTCCAGAATTTCAGCTGCTATCTGTGGTCGCCTGGCCAGCCCTTTTGCTCCTCCACACTTCCTACCATTCTCTATGTAGTCTCAACTTTCAGTCCTTGGTTATCAGGGTTTTCTCCAGCTAGTCTTCAGTTGATTATTCAGGATGGTTTTTGTGTAATTTAATTGTAATTAAAGTTAGGTCCTGTGAGAGTGTCAGTGTTGCTTCCAGTTACTCTACTGCCATTCTAATCCTTTCTATTAATAGATTTTGATACATGTAAGGTTCTTACATTTATTTTAATTATCTTTCAATTATGAAAGAAGGCAAATGACCCAGTGGTGCAGTCTCTTTGATTACCAGGACTGTCCCTTGTGTGAGATATGTGGGCCCTCCTGTTGTAATTAGTGTTTATTGCAAGTGGCCCATTCTTATATGGGGTTCACCCTCAGAGTGGCTGACTGTGACGATTGACCCTGACTACAGTATACAAGCTGCTGTGCAGGTGCTGACATGAAGCTCAGTAGATGCCTGCCGAGATCTTCCTTTGGATATGCTGCTGGTGAAGCCAATTGGATCCTGCTGTGATATATGAAGCTGGCCATTGCCTGTGTTTGCTTTGGGGCCTATTGAGAGGGACTCTGGTTTAGGCCAAAGTCAAAGCTGCCTGTGACTGGCCCTGGGTCACTTTTTTGGAGCCATAAAGTGATCACAGTTTGTGACTACCTCTGCTTGGCTTAGGTGTCTATGGGAAGGACCAAGGTTCACACCAAGTCCAGCTTTTATCAGTACAAGGCTCAGGTTCTGGTCAGCAAAAGTCCCAAGGCACCCTGAGATCCACCTTCCCCTGCCGTCCACCTGATAGGCTCAGTGGTACTTGAGTTGCATGAGGTAGTTTCTCAGTGAGTTACTAAGAAGTGGTATGTGGTGTTCACCACACTGATACAGGTTCAAGCTCAGTTGCCAGTGCTAAGTCTGAGACCACTCTATAAATGTCTCAGGGTATACCACCCACTGGCTGTCTGCACTTTGTGGTGGTGCCTCTGGGAGTCTTTAAGGTGAGGCCAGCAGAATTTATCAGGTCCAAACAGACCAAGAGTTAGCCATGTGAAGGGAGGGTTTTACATTGGTTTGGTATGTTAGGGAAAAATGGCCTCTGTTCTAGAGCCATCCAACTCAGTCTGTTCAAGATTCTGCTAGGAGTCTGAGCTCAACAAGGTGGGCCGCTGGGAGTTTGGAGGGTGGTGCTACTGGATCTCACTTGAGGGGGAGGTGCCGGTTAGGGTTGGTTCTGGAAGATGGGAAGAGTGACCCAAATATAACCATTGTTACAAGTTAACACTTCTTTGTTTGCAGGCTGTGAAACATCTTTGGCTGGTGGGATTGGGTCCAATGAGACTAGGGTGGTGGTATGCTGATCCAGCTAAAGGATTATCAGTTTTATTGATTTATTCAGAGAACCAGCTTTTGGTATCATTTTTAAATGTTTTTCTGTTTTCTTTTTTAATTGAGTCTCTGACCTCTCATTTTCTGTTTTAATTTTTTCTAGCTTTTTAATATTGTTGATTTTAGATCTTCTTTCTTTTCTAGTAAAGCATTTAAACTTATAAATTTTCCTGTATGAACTACTTTATCTGTATTCCAGAAATTTTTATATGTTGTATTTTCATTTTCCTTAAGTAAAGGGAATTGGTTGACCTCATAATCCTTTATAGGAAGTTGAACTCTCTCTGGATTGCTTTTTATTTGGTGGGTTATTTAAATATTAGCTCTCCAAATATTAATAGAGAGTTGAGCTAAATGGATTATTACATAAAGAATGATAATAAATTATGTCTTTAAGTAAACTTAAAAAATATTTTTTTTAAATGTAAAACACAGGTAACATAAAATTTACAATCTTCACTATTTTTAAAAAAATATATATTTTATTGATTTTTTTTTTTACAGAGAGGAGGGGAGAGAGATAGAGAGTTAGAAACATCAATGAGAGAGAAACATCGATCAGCTGCCTCATGCACACCTCCCCCTGGGGATGTGCCCACAACCAAGGTACATGCCCTTGACCGGAATCGAACCTGGAACCCTTCAGTCCGCAGGCCGACGTTCCATCCACTGAGCCAAACCGGCTACGGCTTCACTATTTTTAATACCACAGTTCAGTGGTATTAAGTACATACATAATCTTGTGCAAACACCACCACCATCCATCCCCGTAACTGTTTTTATCTTATAAAACTGAAACTACATCCATTAGACAATAACTCCCCATTGTCACCTGGCAACCACCATTTTAATTTCTGTCTCAGTAAGTTTACTACCTAGGAACCTCAATTAAGTGGAATTGTACAATATATTTCTCTCTGTGACTGGCCTGTTGCACTCAGTATAGTGAGTGTCCTCAGAGGTCATCAGTGTTATAACTTATGTCAGAATTTTCTTCCTTTTTAAAGTTGGTTCTTTATGGTCTGGCTGGTGTTGTTTAGTTAGTTGAGCATTGTCCCATGCACCAGGAGGTTCAATTCCTGGTCAGACCACATGCCTGAGTTGCAGGAGAGAGCTGATTAATGTTTCTCGATGTTTCTATCTTTCTCTCTTTCTCCCTTCCTCTCAATCAAAACATTTTTTACAAAAGTAAATAAAATAAAATTGGTTCTTTATGACTAAAATTGGTTTCCTCAAAAAAAATTTTTTTAAATATATTTTTATCGATTTCAGAGAGAGAGAGATAGAAACATCAGTGATGAGAGAGAAGCACTGATTGACTGTCTCCTGCATGCCCCACACTTGGGATTGAGCCCACAACCTGGGAACAGGAATTGAACCATGACTTCCTGGTTCTTAGGTTGACACTCAACCACTGAGCCATGCTGGCTGGTCGAAAAAAAGTTTTACTACTGAAATGTATATTGAAAAATGATTAAGTTGCTAAATTTTATGTTTTGTGTATTTTTACCACAATTTTAAAAAGTTTTATAATTTGTTCTCATCATTGGACATATTTTCACACCTTTGGAGAAAGGACTATATGGTATATGTAAGTTTTGAAAATAATCTGAAAATTCAGTGCAAAGATAAGCTATCTAAAATATACTTTCCAGAAACCATTGCTGTTTAATGTTCCTTCAAGAATGTGTTCAGAAATATAAGCTATTTTTGGTAGAGTGCATATTTTTGTTTGTTGTATTTATTGGTTTTGTTCACATGTGACAATAAAAATAAGTTAATGTCGAAGAAGTATACTTTCTCTGAATAGGTCTGTAGAAAGAATAACATCTTTAGTTGTAAGGACTAAGTTTTGTTCCAGAAGTACGTGGCCATTTCTGTATTATATAATGACAAATTAAATATAATTATAGATATTGAACTGATATTTGTGAAAGGGGAAGTATGTACAATTTTTCCTCCTTCATAAACAAATAGCTGATTTTTCTCCTGATTGTATAAGGAATGATGGTTGTTGTTAAAAGTTTATATAATCCTAGTTAATAAAAGCCTAATATGCTAAGTGTCCAGTTGTCCAGTTATCCGTTCAACCAACCAAAGCTAATGGTATGCTAAGGCCGCTCAACTGCTTGCTATGACATGCACTGACCACCAGGGGGCAGATGCTCTGACTGGTAGGTTAGCTTGCTGCTGGGGTCCGGCATATCGGGACTGAGCGAGAGGGGCCGGACACACCCTGGAGCCCTCCCATGGCCCCTCCCCGGCTGGCCAACCTCCCACATCTCTCCCCGGGCCCGATAGTGCACCGGTGGGGTCCCTCGGCCTGGCCTGCACCCTCTTGCAATCCGGGACCACTCGGGGCATGTCAGAGAGCCAGTTTTAGCCCGATCCCCCAAGCCAGGCCGAGGGACCCCAGTGGTGCACAAATTGGTGTACCGGCCTCTAGTTGTGAATAGAGCTACTATGAACATTACTGTACAAGTCATTTACACATTTCATTTTTCTTCGGAAAAAAAGTCTAGGAGTGGAATTATTGAGTATAGGGTATATATATATGTTTCTTATAAATTGTTTCCTGTTTTACACTTCCATGAGCAGTGTATGTGGATTCTGCTGCTCTGCACACTTGTCTACACTCAGCATTGTCATATGGAAATGTTTGAGGAAGCAAGCAAAATTATATGAAATACTGTAGTCATCATGATCATTCTTTCATATACTTTCTTATATGTGAACACATGCCTCTCACCAAATTCATCGTAAGTGGAATTGTGGATGCCCTTTTTTCCTAATTGTCTCCACCACATATGGTTGGCTAGGTGTGTATACAGCTTTGCTTTTTATGAACATGGAAGAAGATATATAGAAGTTACAATCAACTAAGAATGGGGAACCATATTACACACTATTTTCTGTTGTTGTTTTCTCTTTTCTTTTTTTTAAAATTAAATCTTTATTGTTCAGATTATTACAGTTGTTCCTCTTTTTTCCCCCCATAGCTCCCCTCCACCTGGTTCCCACCCCCCCCTCTGCCCTTACCCCCCAACCCCCACCCCGCACTGTCCTCATCCATAGGTGTAAAATTTTTTTCCAGTCTCTTCCCCCACCCCCCACACCCCTTTCCCCCCCTGAGAATAGTCAGTCCACTCCCTTTCTATGCCCCTGATTCTATTATCTTCACCAGTTTATTCTGTTCATCAGATTATTTATTCACCTGATTTTTAGTTTCTCTTGTTGATAGATGTGTATTTGTTGTTCATAATTTGTATCTTTACCTTTTTCTTCTTCTTCCTCTTCTTAAAGGATACCTTTCAGCATTTCATATAATACTGGTTTAGTGGTGATGAACTCCTTTAGCTTTTTCTTATCTGTGAAGCTCTTTATCTGACCTTCAATTCTGAATGATAGCTTTGCTGGGTAGAGTAATCTTGGTTGTAGGTTCTTGCTATTCATCACTTTGAATATTTCTTGCCACTCCCTTCTGGCCTGCATAGTTTCTGTTGAGAAATCAGCTGACAGTCATATGGGTACTCCCTTGTAGGTGACTGACTTTTTTTCTCTTGCTGCTTTTAAGATTCTCTCTTTGTCTTTTGCTCTTGGCATTTTAATTATGATGTGTCTTGGTGTGGTCCTCTTTGGATTCCTTTTGTTTGGGGTTCTCTGTGCTTCCTGGACTTGTCAGTCTATTTCTTTTACCAGGTAGGGGAAGTTCTCTGTCATTATTTCTTCAAATAGGTTTTCAATATCTTGCTCTCTCTCTTCTTCTGGCACCCCCATAATATGGATGTTGGTACGTTTGAAATTGTCCCAGAGGCTCCTTACACTATCTTCATATTTTTGGATTCTTTTTTCTTTTTGTTTTTCCGGTTGGGTGTTTTTTGCTTCTTCATATTTCAAATCTTTGACTTGATTCTTGTGATTCTCTAGTCTGCTGTTGGAACTCTGTATAATATTCTTTATTTCAGTCAGTGTATGCTTAATTTCTAGTTGGTCCTTTTTCATATCCTCGAGGGTCTCACTAGATTTATGGAGGGTCTCACTAAATTTATCGGCGGTTTCTAGAAAATTCTTGAAAACCCTTATAAGTGTGGTTTTGAACTCTATATCCAGTAGTTTGCGTTCCTCCATTTCTGTCATTTGTGACCTGTTTCTTTGTCTCCTCATTTTGGCTGCTTCCCTGTGTTGATAGAGTGGCTTTCTGTGCTAGGTGTCCTATAGGGGCCAGTGGCTCAGCCTCCCCAATTACCTGAGGTGGACACTCTTGGTGCACCCCTTTGTGGGCTTTGTGCACAGTCTTGTTGTAGTTAAGCCTTGATTGTTGTAGGTATCAGTGGGAGGAATTGACCTTTAGGCCAATTGGCTGTGAGAATCAGTTGTGTCTACAGTGGGAGAACTTCTGTGCTTGAGACACCCTTCTGTGGCAAGATTTGCTTCAGTGGGGCTTTGGTGCTCACTGAGTCTGCCCCCTGAGTGTGTCCCTTATGGATCTGGGGAGTTGTAATCTGGATGGTCCCACTCTGACCACTGGGTACACTGGCTCTTGGATCTCTAAGGAGGTGCTAATTTAGCCTCTGCCTGAGGCTACCCAGCAGGAGCTATAGAGAGATCTGCAGATTCCTCTTCTTTGTTTGGAGTTTGGAAGTGCCTAGATGAGGCCCAGCTGTGAAGCAATGCAAGCTGCTATGGGGCCTTGGGCCTTCTTTTGGAAGTTCTGGGTCTCTCTGATCCAGCTGCAATTTGTTAGGTAATTTTCAGATTGCAAAGGGCCAGGCCTTTCATATGCAAAATCCTCTGCTGCAGCTTGGGTGGGGCGGGGTCTCAGGGAATCAACAGGGCGGAGCAAACAGCTATGGCTGCTCCTCAGTTCTACCCTAAGAGGCCCCCGCGTCTCAGTGTCCCGGTAATCGCTGCAAGCACCTCTGAGAGAAAGCCGCCCTCGAGTTCCGACCGATGCCAGACAGTCCAGTTTCTCCCCGTATGAATCTGGGTCCCCAGAGACTCACCCAGAACTGGAGTTCAGAGCAGTCGGGAGCTTGAGATTCCCTCCCAATTGAAAAAGACAACCGCGTCCTCAGTTGCCAGGCCTTTCCACGTGCGCCTCCATACTTATGCACTTTACTTCTGCACCTCCTCTGAGTCTCAGTGTGCTTTTCTCTTTCCTTCTAATTGTAGAATTTCCACTCAGCCAGCCTTCCTGTCGTTCTGGATGATGTCCGTTTTGTCTTTTAGTTGTATTTTTGAAGTGGTTGTGCGAGGCAGCAATTTCCGGTGTTTACCTGTCTGCCATCTTGGTTTCTCCTCCGATAGTTAGGAATTTTTAGTACCATTTTGAAATTATGTTGGCTAACTTCTGACAGGTAGGAGTAACAACTGGTCAACTCAGATGATAGTACTTTAGTCTTATTATTTTTAATCCTCACCTGAGGATATATTTATTGATTTGAGAAAGAGAAGAAGGGGGAGATAGAGAAACATTGATTAGTTGCCTCCTGTACATGCCCCGACTAGGAATCGAGCCCACAACCTTTTTTGGTGTATGGGACAATGCCCCAACCAACTGAGTCACGGCTGGGACTAGTCTTATTTTTGTTTACTATATATACATGGCATATATTTTTTCTTCCACTTACTTTTCACTTATCTGAATCTCCATATTTAAAGTAGATGTCTTGTAGACAGCATAATGTTGGGCCTTACTTGTTTTTCTTTAATCAAATCTGACAGTATTTGTTTTGGTATTTTTAGACCAACAAACTTTAAAAATAAAGGACCAGAGGCCTGGCCTGTGTGGTTCAGTTTCCCCGGTTTTGGGCTCAATCTCCAGTAGGGGTCCTGTAGGAGGCAGCCAATCAATGATTCTCTCTCATCATTGATGTTTCTATTTCTCTCTGAAATCAATAAAAACATATATAAAAAAAGAAAGAAAATAAAACACCCTTAAAGAATTTAAAGGAAAGGACCAGATAGTAAATGTTTTAGGCTTTTCAGGCCATAGTCTGTTATGCAACCATTCAGCTCTGTCATTGAAGTATGAAAGCATCCTTGGACAATATGCAAATGATGTGTGTTTCTGTGTTTCAAGGAAACTTGATTTACAAAAATAGATAGTGGGCCAGATTTGGCCCAAGAACTCTAGTTCACTGACCCAGCTTAGAACTCTAGCTTAGACCTTTTACATTTAATGCACAGCAAGCATGTCAAACTCTCGGCCGGTAGGCCGCATGCCTCATTTAGTAACCTTTCATCCCGACCTCACCATTCAGAATTTTTCTTTAATCATTGATAATTTAATTACTCTTATTTTCAAATGTAATTTTGTTTTCTCTATGTGCTATGTAATGAATACTGGAGTCAGAAATTCTGTATTTTATCTGACAGACCATAGATTCTCATCCAAGCAACAGAGTAATTGGTAACTTATGATTCTTTATGATTTCTAGATATATAGAGAAAGCCAGTAATCTCTCAGGTTTTATTAGTATGCTTGTTTCTCTTAGACATAATCTTTGTTTATTTTATTCTTAAATAATATAGAATACAAATAATATGCTCACTATTTATAATTAGCTGGTTTTCCTTCAAGAATTATTATTATTATTATTTTTTTTTAGTATTTGTGTGGTAGTAATCGAAAAGACAACATATTTATCGATCCAGGATACCAGACATTTGAGCAAGAATTGAATAAAATCCTCCGAAGTTGGCAGCCAAGCATACTTCCAGATGGTAATGCTCTTTTGAAATAAAGCATTTGCTAACTTGCTACTGGGATTTTTAATTTTACAGAATGTACATTAAATATAATAAGGAAATAATTTAAATTAGCATATTTTTCAGAGTACTTATTTGTGAACTCAATGGTTCATCTTTTGAGGAATTAGAAATGAGTATAGTTGATAACTAGTGTTTATGAAGAGCTTTGTAATAAATGTGGCCTTCTTTCTCTGGAGTAAGAAACTGGATATTTACTTCTTAAGCCTCTTGTAGAGAGTATGATGTAAATTTATCTAAGATTAAACCTCTGTTTTAGATGTGTGAAGTAAAAATGTTTATGAATGGAATCACCTATTTTTCTCAGGAATTCTACAGATTTAAATTTCTTTCTGACCATTGTCTACTTACCCTTTGGAATAGAAGCAAACATCCAGTCCCTTACAACAGAAGTACTAGTTCCAGTCTCTTGTGTTCCCTAGCCTCCGTATTGCTAGTCTGCTGCATAGAAAATCCTGAAATTCATTCCAGTTGACCTGGTGTGAATGGAAGATGGCAATAGGTTTGTTCTTAAATTAACTCTGTCTAGATGGTAAATGAAAACTATTTCCTTTATTATAATTAAAAAAAATATTTCTCTCTATTTAAGGGTCAATATTTTCTCGAGTTGAAGAAGATTATCTCTGGAGGATAAAACAACTAGGCTCACATTCTCCAATAGCTCTTCTGAATACCCTGTTCTACTTTAACACTAAGTATTTTGGCTTGAAAACAGTGGAACAACACTTAAGACTGTCCTTTGGCACTGTGTTTAGGCATTGGAAAAAAAATCCTTTAACAATGGAAAACAAAGCATGTCTTCGATACCAAGTGTCTTCCTTATGTGGAACAGATAATGAAGGTATATAACAGATTTTTATTTGGGATTGTCTGTGATAGAGATAGCCAAACTTTGCCTTACTAAAGATTACCTAGGCCACTTGTTAAGAACCCTAGGACTGTCATTTGCATAAAAATAAGACAGACTATGTCTCCTTAAAATATCTCAGTTCATTTTGTTTGAAAAATTATTAATTACCAGAAGCCACACTTAGGTCTCTGCAGGATACCTAGTCCCATTCTTTGGTAAAACAGATACTAGAACTGAATAGAGTGGGCAGTACTATCTTTCTTCAAGATTGGGCTTAGGAAATTCACACGATTTTTATTTTTTAAGATAAAATTACTACTGGAAAAAGAAAACATGAAGATGATGAGCCAGTATTTGAACAAATTGAAAATACAGCTAATCCTTCTAGATGTCCTGTGAAAATGTTTGAATGCTACTTGTCTAAAAGGTAAGTGTTAATGATACTTAATTTTAAAATCATGTTAGTTGCCTTGAATTTAACATTAACAAGAAGTGACATTTCCCACTGATCCTTCTTTAGATTTCTCACTTATATCTAATTCCATTTAATCGTAACATTTTTAGTCCCAATATTATAAAATATATAATATTTTATACTTTAGGATTTATATTTTATACTTTAGGATTCAAGCATATGTTAAAAAATTGCTCTTTACTAATGAAATTACTACTTACTGTCTTTTCATAATCCTGTAATCTTTTAAATTATAGCACTTCTAATGACTGTAAGGTAGGGGGCACAAATCTTTTTTGCAAAGGGTCAGGTAAATATTTTAGGCTTTTTTAAGGCTATAGAATCTTTATTGCAGCTTGTCAATTCTGCTTTTATAGCTAGAAAGCAGCCATATACTATCTATATCCTATCTAATAAAAGAGAAACATGGTAATTAGCCGTACCTCCGCTACCCTTCCCATTGGCTAATCAGGGAGATATGCAAATTAACTGCCAGCCAAGATGGCGGCTGGCAGCCAGGCAGCTGACGCGAACAGGGAGGCTGCTTGCTTCAGTGACGGAGGAAGCCAGGTTCCCTGCCTGCCTTGCCGGCCTCTCAGCTGCTCTCTAAGAAACATTGTAACAAATATAGAAGCTAAACAAAACCCCAGAAACCTGCTTTAGTCAGCCGGGCTTCAGCCAACAGGACCACAACATTGTTTCAAATACAGAAGGTAAACAAAGGCCAGAAACCTGCTTTCGGCAGCCGAGGCCTCAGAGCTGGAGCCAAGCCTCAGAGCTAAAGCTGGCCCAGAATAAAAAGAAAAAAAGGACAGGTTGGGAGCTTCAGTCACCCGCCAGCCTGAAAACGGCCCTCAACCCCTCATCCAGGCTGGCCAGGCACCCCAGTGGGGACCCCCACCCTGATCCAGGACACCCTTCAGGGCAAACCAGCCGGCCCCCACCCATGCACCAGGCCTCTATCCTATATAGTAAAAGGGTAATATGCCTCCCAGCACCGGGATCAGTGGAGCCGCGAGGCCTCCCGGCACCGGGAACAGCGTGACGGGGCAGTGACCAAACCCCCTGATTGCCCTGCGGCTTTGTGCGTGACAGGGGGCAGGGCCACAACCTCCCTATCCGCCCTGCTCTGTTCATGACAGGGGAAGGCGCCCCAACCCCCTGATCAGCCCTGCTCTGTGCCTGATAGGAGGGAGCTCCCCAACCCCCTGATCGCCCTGCGGCTCTGTGTGTGACAGGGTGCGGCGTCCCAACCCCCCACCCCTCCCACGGGCCCTGCTCTGTGTGTGACGGGGTAGAGCCATAACCTCCCCATCGGCCCTGCCTGAGTGTGACAGTGGCGGCGCCCCAACCCCCTGATCCGCCCTGCTCTGTGTATGACAGGGGGCGGTGCCTCAACTCCCCTATCAGCCCTGCTCTGTGCGTGACGGGGGAGCTCCTCAACCCCCTGATCGGCCCTGCTCTGTGCGTGACGGGGGAGCTCCTCAACCCCCTGATCGGCCCTGCTCTGTGCGTGACAGGGGGGAGCTCCCCAACTCCCTGATCCGCCCTGCTCTGTGTATGACAGGGGGAGCTCCTCAACCCCCTGATGGGCCCTGCTCTGTGTGTGACAGGGGGGAGCTCCTCAACCCCCTGATCGGCCCTGCTCTGTGCGTGACAGGGGGGAGCTCCTCAACCCCCTGATCGGCCCTGCTCTGTGCATGACAGGGTACGGAGCCCCAACCCCCTGATGGGCTCTGCTCTGTGCATGACGGGGCAGCGCCCCAACCCCCTGATCGGCCCTGCTCTGTGCGTGACGGGGGTGGCTCCGCAACCTCCCTATCGACCCTGCCTTGAGTGTGACAGAGGGCGGTGCCCCAACCCCCTAATTGGCCCTACCCTGAGTGTGACTAGGGGTGGCATCGCAACCTCCCGATCTGCCCTGCTCTGTGCATTACAGGGGGTGGCGCCCCAACTCCCCAATCAGCCCTGCTTTGAGCCCGACCAGGGGCTGCACCTAGGGATTGGGCCTGCCCTCTGCCACCCGGGAGCAGGCCTAAGCCAGCAGGTCATTATCTCCCGAGGGTTCCCAGACTGCGAGAGGGCACAGGCTGGGCTGAGGGACCCCCTCTCCCCCCCCACCCCCCACCCCCCCGTGCACAAATTTTTGTGCACTGGGCCTCTAGTACATACATAAAAGCCTAAGCAACCTTTCGACCAGTAGGTATGACATGCACTGACCATCAGGGGACAGATGCTCAACGCAGGAGCTGGCAAGCTGTGGTGATTTGGCAGCTGCAGTTCTCAGGTGACACACCTGGAACCAGAGAGGAGAGAGCCCAATTCCAGGGTGTGTCACCTCAGAACCACCGTCTTGCAATCTGGGACCCCGGGGGGGATGTTGGAGAGCCGGTTTTGGCTCGATCCCCACAGGCCAGCCCGAGGGACCCCACCAGTGCACGAATCTGTGCACCAGGCCTCTAGTATATAAGTAACAGTCATGAATGTGTTACAATAAAACTTTACACAAACAAGTGATGAGCTATAGTTTACCATGCTATCTATGGACAAAAGGTAAGTTCAAAGGTAGGCTAGATAGGGGGAGAGGAAAATGAAATACATACATTCAAGAGAAAATTGCCCCTTAAGAAGGTCTGAAAGATAAAAGTGTTCTGAAAGCACTATGCTTTTCAGCTATACCACTATTTCCTCCCTAATCTGATACCAACAGACATTTAAAAATATTTTAAACCAATGATATGTTTAGAGACCATAAATTACTTTATTCTTGTCCATTAAATATGCACTCTAATTTTCAAAAGGTTAGCATCAATGTATTTTCTGATTCTTATATAATCAGTTTTATAAATTCTTGTTAGGTCCCCAAGTTAGCTCTCAAGAACCCATAAAAATAGTAATGTCACCTATAGCATGTTGGTAATATTTCTGATGATGGTTTGGGGGTGGCTCTATTTGGTTGCAACAGAATTAGGATCTTCCCGTGGTAGTAACTATTTGTTAATCAGAAGTTCCTATCTGAGTGTTATCTTGTTATTTTAAAAATTAAGCTCTATTGTGTAATGCTGGTATTTTTATTTTATGTGCTACCATATTTCATCAATTCTAAGAAACATTTTTCACATTTTACCATCTCTGAAACTGGGCTGCATGTTACAGTTGATGCATTTAAAAATGATAATTGGCAGTGTTTTACTTGTTTAATTATTTAAAATAATTAAAATAATATTTCAAGTAATGGTGTCTTGGATTCAGTGAAGAACATGATTTAAATTATGATGAAAAATAATCTTTTATCACAGAAATTAACTTTCAAAATGTCTGAAGGATAGAGTATTTAACTTAGGTAATGAGGAGCATATGTTCTGACGACATAATGTGGTTAGTGGTCATGGAAATATTCCTTAAAGAAGAACAGAAAGTTGTGGGGAATTTTGTACATATACTGTAAAATTGACTTTCTCCTTTCTCCCAAAGTCCACAGAATCTTAATCAGAGAATGGATGTTTTTTATTTGCAACCAGAATGCTCTAGTTCTACAGATAGCCCTGTCTGGTATACATCGACTTCACTGGACCGAAACACCTTGGAAAATATGCTTGTACGGGTTCTTTTAGTAAAAGATATTTATGATAAAGACTATTATGAACTGGATGAAGACACAGACTAAAAAGGAACATTTCAGAAGCATTTGGGATAAAACAGCATTAGATAGTCATGCTGCTAGATCTTTACTATGGAAAACATTTCAAGTTTACTTCTTCTGTTTTGAGTTTTGTAGCAGTGTACCCACACTGGGTATTACCATGTAAATAATCTGTGAGTGAAAGTTGCCATTATTCTATGTAGTTGTTTTAGTATACTTAAATACATTCAAATTTTTTTATTATTTATTTGATTAGGTATGTTTGTAACTTTTTACATTACAAAATATGAATGAGAATGTGCCATGTATAATTTTTTCCTTGTAGTAAGAAACATCCATATTGCACAATTCTACTGTTGCAACGCTTCCTTGAAGGAAGGGGGCTGGCTCTTTTACTGGGTTCTTGACCACATGGTTGTGTATGGGTAGCACTACTAAAAGTTTAGAACTTGGAGTGTCTTTCAGAATTTTTAAAATAAACTGTAAACTAATAGGCTGTTTGTTTTGTTTTATTTTATGTTTTAGTTACCGAAGCCTTACAAGGTTATGTAGAGAGAGACCATCTTCTGTACCAAAAATAGACAAGAGAATGCTGTCAATATTGGTGTACTGTAATGTGAATCTATACTGGTGAAAATAACTTTTGTTCCCCTTATTAAAACCTTAGTGTCCTTTTCTCATTTGTGGCTTTCTGCATCTGTTCCCCTTATTAAAACCTTAGTGTCCTTTTCTCATTTGTGGCTTTCTGCATCACTTCAGTTAATTTAAATATATATGTATGAGAATAATGACATTGAAGACATGATAATTGAGACATTTTCTTTTTAAAAATGTCTGAAGAAAGTGTAAAATTTGGTTTTCTTTTTTATGCCAACTATAAGTATCCAAAATCTCATTCATTTATAGAAGTTTGATTTTTCTGTTTTGCCCCCTATGGATACAGATCATGTTTTAATACCTGTGTAGTGCTCTAAAATGTTACCAATTTTATTAGAATTCTTGTGTCTGTCCTCAAATATGACCGATGCATACATTGGATAAAATTAATTTTAGAAATGCCACTCCTAAAATAGTTGTTATAAAAAGTCAGGCTAGTTTCAAAAGGTAGCATCACATGTTACCATAAAGATTACCAGTGTAGTGATTCTGATGTTTGAGATGATTGATAAACAGAGAAAGAAACTGATAGATGAAGTTTATCTCAAAAGAAATCACGTTCTTTGTTAGACTGTTTGGCTTTTAAATTTTAATTACTTCTTATAGAAGATTGCATTAAAAAAACTTTGTGTTCTGTATAGCAACTTACCCATTCAGACCTTTTCTTTCAGAACAATGTTTACTTAAGAATCCTACCTTCTAGAGCAGTGGTTCTCAACCTTCCTAATGCCGCGACCCTTTAATACAGTTCCTCATGTTGTGGTGACCCCCAACCATAAAATTATTTTCGTTGCTACTTCATAACTGTAATTTTGCTACTGTTATGAATCGTAATGTAAATATCTGATATGCAGGATGTATTTTCAATGTTACAAATTGAACATAATTAAAGCATAGTGATTAATCACAAAAACAATATGTAATTATATATGTGTTTTCCGATGGTCTTAGGCAACCCCTGTGAAAGGGTCGTTCAAACCCTCCCCCCCCCCCCAAAGGGGGTTGCGACCCACAGGTTGAGAACCGCTGTTCTAGAAACTGAGCAAAGTGCTAGCTGCAGATTGTCAGAAAAAAATCCTTTGGCCGACTTCATATGGCATGCACGTTGTCATGTTTTCTTGTTTCTAATTCCCCAATCACCACAGTGACATTAGATTTCTAAAATTGCTAGGGGCAGGTATGTGGCAGTTGGGCTCTATTCCACAGTGGTTAGGTTACGTCTCACATCCCTTAGAAACTGCTCTTTTCCTTAGGATAAATGTTAGCATTCTGAAGAAATTTTCTTAGTCACGATTTGGAAAAATTTATAAGTGTAATCACTGTATATTTAAGTAGTCGTTATCAGAAATATTTTGGCATAAAAATTGCTTACTTCATAATACTCTATCTTGTCTTATAAGTTTGAGTAATGTTTCTGTCCATTATTTAATTTTATATTGTTAACTTGATGGTCAGATAGTAACAAATCTGATAATACTTTACTAAAATAGATTACTTATTGTCTATTGGATGAAGAAAAATGGGTAACATTTTTAAAATATGTAATACAAAAGTTTCTTCATCCCTACTTCTTTTAAGAATTTTCCTATAAATGCATCTTGCTGATAGAAAGGTGGTTAACCCTAATTGTCTTTCCTTCTTGAAAGTGGTGCTGTAGTCCATCAGAGCAATAAACTTTCTCCCAAATGTCAACATGTATTTTACCAAATACCGCACATTTCTGCCATGGTCCTACTATTAAGCACCCCGTCTTGCTATTTACATTTCCTTTTTTGTATATTTTAGCTTTTCTAAACAGAAATGTCGATATAATTTTGATCTTGATATGATTGAGGATTTAGAGCTCCTGGCTTTCTTTTTATTACAATCTAATGATTGATAACTTGACTCTCAGGTGAAAAGAAAAAAACAAACTATTTAATGAGAATTGTTTATTCTGTGAAGCTTTGTTTTACCTAGAATGCATTCATTGGTTTCTGGATCTCCCTATTTTGTGTGGTCATAGCTGACTGCTGAGAAAAAGGATAGCAGTTTATTTCTGCTTCTTAGTAATTACTGATTATAGCATCCTATAAATACAACTTTATTGCCTTTAGATGTCTATTAGAGATGCTGTATTTTTCTGTTCTGAGATTTTGCCATTTAAATTGAACTGATGAAAAAGTTTTTATACATATTGAGAGAAGTGAATTTTGCATGCAAATTAAATCTTAACACATTTTTTAGGCTTTTAACTGTATTAGGTAATATATTAAAGGATTTTTCTAGACAAGAAGTATTTTCGGGGGGGGGATTTATTTCGGGGGGAACTATTTTGTTTAAATAGTTCATGGTTTTTCTTTTATTACATGGAGTTGTTACCAGTGTGTTAAACATATTCATATAGGAAGAGGATGCATATTGTGCTGTGCATCCAAACTTTTGTTACTTTTTCTCATGGAATTTCCCTTTGTCCTGGCCAATTGTAATTTGGGAATGGGGTAACTTGTGTATGCATAGTATTAAGTATGACAGTATTGGAGAAGTCATAAAATTACAAATTTTTGATTTGTGCTACTCTAATGTGGGTTCGTTTCATCTGAGATTTTAAATAACTTGCAGTCTTACATCACTATAAAAATTTACACTTTATTTTGCCAGTTATTTCCAAAATGTATTGTTATACATAATGCCACTTATGTTCTAAGTTAAGTTTCACTGTAGGATAATCTCTTTGTTCCCCTCAAACAAAAGTTATAGAAGTGTACATGAAAATATTTTTAAAGAATAAATTTCTTTAACTAAATTACAGTATTTTGGGGTTTACCCCCTTAGTTATTTTTAGAATAGTTCTTTGAATTTCAGTTATTCCATTCTGCTGTTTTCTTAGGAATAGACTATTTTTAATGCGTTGTCCAGTGTTAAGTACTTTTTTGTTGTTTCTGGGTATATCATACTTGAAAATACTCCTACTAACAAAATGTTATAAATTTAGAAGTTGGTGTTTAGAACAGCTTAACTGCATTAGTCTGAGTCTGAGAGTAGAAACACCTAGAGCAGTGGTTCTCAACCTTCTGGCCTTTTAAAGACCCAACCATAAAATTATTTTCGTTGCTACTTCATAACTGTAATGTTGCTACTGTTATGAATCGTAATGTAAATATCTGATATGCAGGATGGTCTTAGGCGACCCCTGTGAAAGGGTTGTTCAACCACCAAAGGGGTCGCGACCCACAGGTTGAGAACCATTGACCTAGAGTGATACCTCATTGTGCTTTTTTCTTTACTTAGAAGCTAGATATTAGAGGGACACTTCAAATAAGCCGCTGTGGTCTTCTCCCTTATAATGAACTGGATAAGAGAAGTTGTCCCTGAAATCTGGGCAGGTTAAACAAATTCACAAATTTAGGCCTTTTGAGGGAAAACAAACAAACAAAAACAAAACAAAGAGAAGCTAAGATTTAATTAAGAATAGAACCAAAGAGAGCGCCACAAACATGTGAGTCTACCATGGGATGGGAGGTCACTGTGTCACTGAGGACAGTTGTAAATCCTAACAGCGTAATTTCTGTTGTAGCACAGTGAAAGAAACAATTAGCTCTTTCTGAAACATGAGGTGCTTTATTTTGTCTGGGCTTCAATTTCTTTATCTGTGAAATGAAGGCATTGCCTTGATTTCTGAATCTGGAGTTTCAAATTAAGTATGGTTGGTATTGTACTTAGAGAATTAGTAGTAAATTTTACAGATGTATGTTTGAATCCTTTTATTTAGAAGTACATTGGAGAAGGGGATGATCTTTCCTAAAATAGCCTTAACACTTTATAAGTGCTGTTCAGATAACTACTCAGAAGTAAAGTCATGCAAATGAATTAACACAAAACTTAAACAACAAATCTTTGTTAACATATTTTCTCTGTGCCCCTAAGGAGGAAGGGAAAATAAAAGATTAAGAAGACATTATGTTTCAAAGCTTATACCTATGGGTGGTAAACAAGATACACTGTTGTGTGAACATATAGAGAACATATTCATGGAAATTTACAACAGGGAAGATTGTGAACACTCAGAAATACCCTAAAGAGCTATTGTGGTCTAGAGTAGGATTCATAGATTTACTGCCATCTGTATTTATATAAAACATTAGATTCCTGTAACCTTGACATCACTGGTTTCAGCTCTGTTAGAAATGGTCAGTGGAGCAATTTCTGATTATATTAAGGGTTCTGTTGTGATGGAATCAGTGCTCATCTCTGGCTTTCAGACCAATTTACTACAAGAGTAGTTAAAAATAGCACTCCAAGGGATTAGAGATAATTCCAAAAGATATTACACTACATCAAATCAAGGTGTGTAATTCAACTTCTGGGTTATGTTGTGTGGATGGAACATACAAGGTTCAGTATATCCATATATATTTCTTAATTCTCACCTTGAGGATATGTTTTTATTGATTTTAGAGAAAGGAAGCGGAGGGTGAAACATACATTGATGAGAGAGAGAAACATCAATTGGTTGCCTCCTGTATGTTCCCCATCCAGGGATCAAAATCCGCAACCTAGGTATATGCCCTAATAGGGAATTGAACCCACAACCTTTAGGTGTTTGGGATGACACTCCAACCAACTGAGCCACCTACCTGCCCAGATCATTAAAAAAAAAAATTGATTTTAGAGAAGAAGGGAGAGGGGGGGAGAGAGAGAGCAACATCAATGATGAAAGAGAATCATTGATTGGCTGCCTCCTGCATGCCTCACACTGGGGATCGAGCCCACGACCCAGGCATGTGCCTTACCGGGAATTGAACCGTGACCATTTGGTTCATAGGTTGTTGCTTAGCCACTGAGCTGCATTGGCCGTATTTTTTATATATTCTTGAAATATATTTTTATTAATTTCAGAGAGGAAAGGAGAGGGAGAGAGATAAAGAAACATCAGTGATGAGAGAGAATCATTTATCAGCTGCTTCCTGCACACCCCACACTGGGAATCAAGCCCACAACCTGGGCATGTGACCAGGAATCAAACCGTAACCTTCTGGTTCATAGGTCAGTGCTCCACCACTGAGCCATGCTGGCCGTACTGAGTTTTCTATGTTTATAAAAACTCCACTGAGGATCTTTTTTCCCCCCATAGCAGTTGCTTTTAAAAATAGAATCTCAAATATTTTTAAGTCATGGTTATGGTGTGGTGTGGTGCTCTTAGCCCTCATAAGCAAGGTTAAGCCTTTCTATTGTATACATTTTTATAGTTCTAAGTTGGTGTCAGCAGATGGCAGTAGTACATAGCACAATTGCTTTTTTCTTGGTTTATGCTGTTATAAGAATACCATAATCCTTTATGAGAAACCCTTCGGGGTTTTAGAATTCAAAATTTTCCCCTTTTCAAAAATAAATTACATAATACCCTCAATAGGGCTGGGCCACCTTTATGACTAGCTGAAGTCATGTCATGGAACCAGTCATTTATTCATTTCAACAGATACTTGAGTGATTCTTGCTTGTTACACAATAGGATAGATAGCCCTCCTTGAAAAGACTTTATTCTATAGGGGAGATGGGACCTCAGATTAAGGTAGGGACTTAGGCCTCGTTGCACACAGTCTCTTTCATTATAAAGAAACCAATACTCAGGTCAAATACAAGGCCCACTTGTGAGCCCAACTCTGACCCTAATGCAGTTCAGATTTCTATTACACCAATCTGCTTCTGGAGAGGAATAGGTGCCAACTATTTGAGGATGCAGAGATACATGCAAATGGAAAACAATAGTGAACATCTTCCACACTGAAGGCCCTTAGAGGTTATTAGTGTTCTCAATGCAGTTTTTAATCAGTCATCATGCTGCAAGGGCAGAGTTAGTTCGCCAGAATGTAAAGCTCATAGGGTAAGGACTGCTTTCCCTGCCATGTCCCAGGTACCTAGAAAGGGTCCTGGCACATACTAGGTATTAATAAATGTTTGTTGAGTGAATTAGTGATTATAAGTACTTTCAAGTTCAAGAATTTTGAAAATAAAGAAACCACTAAAAATATGAAGATCTATGATCCATGAAGTAGCACCTGATTTTTGGTGTGCCTTTGAGCACTTGTGTTTCTGTGTGTGTGTGTGTGTGTGTGTGTGTGTGTGTGTGTGTGTCTGATTTGTTCCTGTCACCTTCCCCTTATGAAGACCAAGGGGACCTGGATATAGGGCTTGACGACTTGTATATTATACAAAGTATAAGCACTTTAAAATCACTTGTGGCCCTGGCCAGTGTTACTCAATGGTTAGAGTGTCAGCCTCCACACCAGAGGGTCTCGGGTTCGATTCCTGGTCAACTTACCTGAGTTGCAGGTTTGGTCCCCAGCCCCTGTCAGGGCAATGTGTCTGTCTCTCTGTCTGTCTCTCTGTCTCCCTCTCTCCCCCCTTCCTCCCTCCCTCCCCCCTTCCTCTCTTCCTGCCTCCTCCATCCTGCCTCCCTCCCTCCCTTCTCTCTGACAGTCAATGAAAAAAATGTCCTTCGATGAGGATTAACCAAAAAAAATCACTTGTGAAGTTTTTTAAAATGTAGATTTCTGATCTATGCCCTGGAGATTGACTTAGTAGATCTGGGGTGGGTCCCTGAGAGCTGCATTTTTAACACCTGGGTTAAAAACATACAGTCAAAAAATCGGCCCACAACTTAAAAAAAAAAATGAACTAGAGTTGAATGGAATAGAACATAATAAAGATATTTTTCTCATGTAACTTGTTTTATTCTCTTGTATTGGGTGGCAAATATATATTCCTTAGGCTTTTCGGTCGCATTCATTAAGAGAAACTTCATGTGTATGGAAGGATTTGTTGTTAACTTGAACCTCCCATTTTGTTTTCAAATACCACTTTCTTAATTTTATGCACGCTGAGCTCCAGAGAGTTAACTATGGACACACATGCTTTTCATTTTGCCATAAGTAAGTGGCTAGTCAAAACTAATGTGGATTTTTTTAGATAGACTTATTTCTCTGTCCGTTTTCCTTAAGTTTCAGGTTTTATTTTTCTTTCTTCAAGAGTGGTTATGGGAATAAAATCAATAGTTCAGTTATTTCCGTGTGAAAACCCATGAGGTATTGCTGGCATTGTCCCATCTTAAAGGTTAGTAGATGCCTAGGGTCACACAACTAGTAAATGGTGAACTGTGATTCAAATTCAGGTCTTTATATGGGAAAGCTCATGTGTACTCCTTAACACCTTTACTGCTTACTGTTAACAACATGAAATGGGTACTCCTCCAATCTGCACCCCCCCCCCATTCATTTCATGAACTGCTTTCCCATGCGAAAATGCCAAGAGAAAAGTAACAGGTGAGAATGCAGCAAAATTTTGGAAGATAGAAAGCAGATGGCTAAGTGGAGATGGATTTAGATTTAGCAGGGCCAGTAATGGCTACACCTGGAGCACTTACTCTGCCTGCCCCTCATTTGCACATATGCTGTTGCATGTGCCAAAGACAGGCCCATGGTCAACCCTGCTGTAGTCCACTCATTGTCTTGCTCTCCTAGATTCCTAACTCTCCTCAAATCTCTAATACTTCCTTCATCTTTAAGCTCAGCAAACCTTTTCTGTACAGAACCACAGAGCCAGTATTTTAGGCAACATGGAGGATTATGTAGGTACTTAGAAAACAAATTTTCATCTTATTGACAAAATTCAAAATGATAATTGAGTACAACTTTTCCTAATACAGGTCTAATGAGAAGGATGGAATGCTTTTGGGGGGATTATCCAATGCATAACTGGAATTCAAAGTTCACTATCATCAAAATTGATTGCAAATGTTCATTTATTAGATTTTATGTATTTTGTCTGAAAATATCTCTTCAAACATAAATACTGACAAATACTGTTGTCAATCCATGAGTGCAAACAATCATCACTTGGTTCTATTAGATTCTTCCCTGGGTATTTGCCTTTCAGCATGTGACATTGCACATTGATCACTTCCCAACTGAAGACTAGATGAAATCTCATCAACTGCACTGTTAAAAGAATTTTGAAATATGGGAATTTCCTTCACACTTGCACTGACTTTTGGAAAACATTGCTGACTGTAGTTTGAGCTTGGAAAATAGGCTATAAATGCATGTGGGTATGGAGGTGCTGCTTTTAACCGACAGCAGGAGATGTTTGTGTGCAGCTCAAGCAACAGTTGTTGGAAATTACTGAAATACATTTTGTACATAAGCATTGCTCTGCTTTGTAACTTTAGTTTGACTTTATTAAGAACTATGAAGAAGCCTGCAACAAAAGCTAATTTCCAAAGTTATTCAGTGTTGAACAATAGTAGTTGAGTGTGGTTCTTCTCATTCAGAAAAATGTCATCTTGGCTCTGAATTCAAAACATCACAGTGCTAAACGTCTTACTGCTGTGCTGTCAGACTTATTTGGTAGGGCAACTCAGGATATTCCACTTATTTGACATTCATAGAACCAATGATGGTTAAGTCTACAAGACTGAAATTCATCCTTGATACTACTGGTTCACATGTGATAGATTGAAAAATTTACACAAAGTACCTGCTGATGAATAACATCATGAACATTACATTTCAATGAAGACTTTGTCTACTTGCTACATATTTTTGCCACCCATCTTCACAGAACTTTTCAGGTTCTACTGAATTCATGTTTTCTCAACTTCTTTGAAAATACCCTTGCCTGTAGTAGTTAACCAGTCTATTTATAGAGATTAACTCAGTCACTTCAAACATGGCACTGACTCTTTGAAAAGACAACCAAGAAATATAGGTAAGTAAATCTTTTGACCCAACAAGGACTAAGAAAAACCACTTGAAAACAATTGTCTTGTTTTAAAACTTTTAAGTGACTTAGCTCTGAGCAACTCTTTTTGCCAAAAGGTTAAGCTTATTTTCTCTGGGTATGTTTCTTTGGCTGCTGCAATCAAATATGACTTGGTGCATTTATCACTGTTAACGGCCTGCTCAGCTGACAAAATGAGCCCCTTGGAAACTTACTTTGATTGCAGCCTCATTTGAGTGTTCATTTTTTTGTGAGGAAATTCTGTTGGAATGAGATATTCCATTTTAAGATTTTTAATTTTTCTGACCATTATTCCCTCCGCCATCCCCTACCCCCACCCCCGCTGAGCAATGCTGGCTGGGCAATTGTTTAAAAGTCTATCGATGGTCCTAGCTGATTTGGCTCAGTGGATAGAGCATTGGCCTATGGACTGAAGGGTCCCAGGTTTGATTCTGGTCAAGAGCACATGCCTGAGCTAGATCCCCAATTGGGGGTGTGCAGGAGGCAGCCAGTCAATGATTCTCATCATTAATGTTTCTACTTCCCTCTCCCTCTCTGAAATCAATAAAAATATATTTAAAAAACTAGCCCAGCTGGTGTGGCTCAGTGGTTGAGCATTGACCTATGAACCAGGAGGTCACAGTTTGATTCCTGGTTGGGGCACATACCCGGGTTACAGGCTCATCCAGAGGCAGAGGATCAATGATTCTCGTTGATGTTTCTCTCTCCCTCTCCCTTCCTCTCTGAAATCAATAAAAAATAAGTAAAAGTCTATGTATGAAAGAAGCCATTTAGCCATTCCAGATACCTCTCCCCAACCTATGCAGTCCTTCCCACACCTGTAGGAATCTGGAGTCTGAGACAGAGGGGCCTGGGTCTTGGATACCATCCATGATGGAGGTAGGAGTGAAAGGCTGTTCTGGAAATGTAAGGATTGAAAGTGAGAACCCTGGTTCTTGAAGTCCAGGATGTTTGAGGCTCAGCTTCTAGACAACCTGGGAAAAGATCTAAGGATCCCTTTCTGAGTAAACAGACCAGCCAAGACCAAGGACATAGGTGCCTGCAGTTGCTGACATCATCACCTGCACAGTAAATCCACGCTGAACTTAGTCAGGAAAACTCATCCCCATAACTCCTCTTCAGGTGCTTTCTCGCTCAAATAAGAACGGACTATACATTTCAGAAATGCTTTCAACATGAAAGGTGGATATTAAATAAAAGGGGAGGTGGGAGCAAAAGCTACAATATAAGAAGCAAAAGAAACTAAAAATGCTGCTTAAAGGTAAACGTACAGGAAGCAATCAGCGATTGTGAAAAAGGAATATTAAACAAAAAAGACTGAAAATTAAAATATTCAGTAGAAAGACTGGATAACAAGGTTGGGAAAATGTGCATAAAGTCAAGCAAAAAGATCAAAAGGGGCAAAGTATGAGAGAGAAAAGGAATCTCAAGGTTCAACCCAGGAGTTGCAACATCCAACAACTGAGTTTCAGAAAGTGCAGGGGAGGGAAATGGCAGAAACGTAACATGGGAAAGTTCCAAGAACTGGAGAATAGGGTTACCCAGATCAAAAGGGCACAGATATCCAGAGTAATTCATTTAAAAAGGCTCAGCACTGCCTGGTGTGCTCAGTGGTTAAAGCATCTGCCCCAGCACCGAAGGGTCTTGGATTTGATTTCCGGTCAAGGGCATATACCTGGGTTGCAGGTTTGATCTCTCTCTTCCTCTCCTTCTTCCTCCCTCCCTCCCTTCCACTGTCTCTAAAAATAGGGGAAAAAATGAATGGAAAAAATATCCTTGGGTGAGGATTAACAACATACATACATACATACATTGGCTCAGACCCAGATGCATCATTGTGTGAAATTTCAAAGATCGGGATATGAAGAAAAGATCCCAAAGGGTTCCACAGAGGAAAAAAAAAAAATCCAAAAACATCACCTAGAAAAGATCAGGAATCATAAGGTCATCGGGCTTTCTAAAAGCAGTGCTGAATGCTAGAAATGAAGGCACAATGTCTCTAAAGTTCTGGGGGAAATGGTCTCCAGTTTAGAGTCCTAGATGCAGTCAAATGATGGCAATTTTAGATATGCAAATTCTCAGAAAGCTTGCCTCTTTCATGCCTTTGTCCAGAAGCCTCCCTCCACCAAAAAAAGATTATAGATGAGGAGAGAGGAAGATATGGCTCTAAGAAATAGCCGTCCCACCTGGAGGAGAGGCATCGTGGGACAGCTGTGTCCCTAACCGTAGTGCACGGTTTGTCATTGTCCTGCTCCTCAGCTTTGCACCCACCCCTCTTTGCCCTGCTTCATGATTTTGGACCTGGGCCCTAGGAACATTTCCTTCACCCATGTCACATGGTCAAGCCTTGTCAGTGGAGGGTACAGAAGGACGTTGGAAGAGGAAGGGGCTTTTCTTGGGTTTCAGGCTTTGATTTTCTTGTTTTCTTGGCAAATCAGTCAGCAGATCCTCAGTGGGCAACTTGAGTGTCACTGGCACTTCAGCCATGGCTTCCTGGTCCAGCCTCAGCACTTCCTCCAACTCTTCTACCACCGAGCAAGACACAGTCACATCCTCTTTGCCTTGAGGAGGTGGCTCTTTCAGTGGGCCCTTTCTTGGCACTCTCCTCCCATCCTAGACATAGTAACTTCTCCCTACAACTGATATTTCTGTATTCTTTAGAGTTCTCTGTCCCTTTTTCTTAGTAGTCAATTTCCCAATTACTAGTTGATAATTCTTTCTGTTAAATTTTCTTCATTCATATTCTGGTGTTGTTTCTGTCTCCTACTAGACCCTAATGGACACACATAGTACCATAAACATTTCATCAAATGTGAGGTGGGGTTATATTGGGACAATGATAAAGGGAGACAGCTCTGGGTGGATATATGGAGGTGTGCGGTAGGAGAGCTAGCTCTTCTATGGTGGGACTCAGTGCATTACATTAAAAATGTAAAAATCCAAGAAGATGCACTAAAAGAAAAGTATGTTTAGAAATATGGCTTGAACAACCAGAAGAAAGCTAAATGATATGACAGGGAGTAATAGGACAGAATCTGGAGTAGAACAGAAGACTGTTCCTTTTTGTTATATGCCTCTTAGTACTGCTTTATTTTAAAATTTAAATGTATTACTTAAAATTTTTAAACTTACAACAGCCAAGAGGTGGAAGCAACCCAAGTGTCCATGGAACAAAATGTGGTCTATCCATACAATGGAATATTTGTTGTCCCCTGAACCTGTCTGGGTTTTCCTGAGCTTGCTCCTTAGGTTAAGAAACAGTGGTTTTACTTACATCGGTGGGTATTCAAGCAGCTCTATATCCTCATATTTCAAATGACTTGTGGGTATTTATAGCATCATTTACAACGATTTTTCCCCAATGTGTAAAAGAAAGAAAGGCTTTGTAATGGATTGCTGTATTTGAGTGACCCAGTCAGATAGTGACACGGAGGAGCACCAACAAAATAGGAAATGGGTTTATTTTACAACTGAAATCTCACGTCTGGAGTAGCTCCTGGAAGTCCTCAAAACCTTGGTGAGTGTCGCATAAAGACTTTTCTATGAAGAAAACAAACCTTCTTCAACAAGCGATAATTGTTTAAATTCTCATTCTTTTTTCTCTTCTCTCTCCAAGTCTGATGATGTGGACCAGAAACGTCTTTATAGAAATGCTTGAATTACAGGTCTGAGAGAATCATGTGGTCAAGCCCTGCAGCCAGACACTGATGCTGTTCGATTGAAGTGAGGGCTGATGGACACACATTCTGGTGATCTGCAGAAGATCAGGCTGTGAAGCAGAAAAGATACTAAAGAGTTTTTATATCATAGAAAGTAGAAAGGGATTAATCAGTTTTTAGAGCTAGGACTTTTTAAATAACAGATTTTTGGACAATTCTCATTCTCAGTGAAATATTCTACTTTATTTTTATATTTATTTTTTTAAAGTTTTTTGTTTTTTATTTTTATTGATTTCAGAGAGGAAGAGAGAGATAGAAACATCAATGATGAGAGAGAATCATTGATTAGCTGCCTCCTGCATGCCCCCTAGTGGGGATTGAGCCCGCAACCCGGGCATGTGTTCTTGACCGGAATCGAACCCAGGACCCTTGAGTCCCCAGGCCAACACTATTCACTGAGCCAAATGGGCCAGAGCGAAATATTCTACTTTAGATTTTTAAATTTTGGGTGTCAGATTATTTTTTTAAAGTGGTAAAAAATATTAAATTGTAACAATAAGGGGAAACATTAAAAAAATCATTATTGTTGAAAATATTACATAGGTCCTCCTTTTTACCCCATTAACCTCTTTGAGCCCGATTCATTCCCCCCACCTCAGGGCCTCACCATCCCATTGTCTGTGTCCATGGGTTATGCATATATGCATACAAGTTCATTGGTTGATCTCTTCCCACCTAAACTCCCCTGCCTTCCCTCTGAGGTTCAAAAGTCTGTTCATGCTTTTATGTCTCTGGGACTATTTTTGATCATCAGTTTATTTAGTTCATTAGATTCCACATATGAGTGAGATCACGTAATACTTATCTTTCTCTGTCTGGCTTATTTCCCTTAGTATAATACTCTCCAGGTCCATCCATACTGTTGCAAATGGTAAGAGTTCTTTCTTTTTTATTGCTGCATTGTATTCCATTATGTAAATACACCATAGTTTTTTTATCCACTCATCTGCTGATGGGCACTTAGGCTATTTCTTAGTCTTAGCTATTGTAAATTGTGCTGCTTTGAATATAGGAGTGCATACATTCTTTCTGATTGGTATTTCGGGTTTCTTAGGATATATTTCTAGAAGTGGCATCACTAGGTCAAATGGCAATTCCATATTTATTCTTTTGAGGAATCTCCATACTGTTTTCCATAATGGTGCACCAGTCTACATTCCCACCAGAACTAGGGTTCTCTTTTCTCCACATCCTCTCCAGCACTTGTCATTTGTTGATTTGTTTATGATAGCAATTTTGACAGGTGTGAGGTAATACCTCATTGTCATTTTAATTTGCATCTCTCTGGTGATTAGTGACTTTGAGCATTTTTTCATATGTTTCTTGGCCATCTGTATGTCCACTTTGGAGAAGTGTCTATTTAGGTCTTTTGACCATTTTTTAATTGGATTGTTTGTCTTCTGTTAAGCTGTATGAGTTCCTTATATATTTTGGACATTAACTCTTTATAAGATGTATCATTGTCAAATATGTTCTCCCATACAGTGGGCTTCCTTTTCATTTTGTTGATGGTTTCTTTTGCTGTGCAGCTTTTTATTTTGATGTAGTCCCATTTGTTTATTTTCTCCTTAGTTTCCTTTGCCCTAGGAGAAATATCCGTAAGAATATTGCTACAAGAGATGTCTAAGATTTTACTGCCTATGGATTCTTCTAGGATTTTTATGGTTTCATGACTTATATTTAAGTCTTTTATCCATTTTGAGTTATTTCTTCCATATGGTGTAAGTTGGTTGTCTAGTTTCATTTTTTTGCATGTATCTGTCCAATTATCCCAAGACTATTTATTGAAGAGACTGTCTTGACTCCATTGTATGCTCTTGCCTCCTTTATCAAATATTAATTGAGTGTAATGGCTTGGGTCAATTTATGGGGTCTCTGTTCTGTTCCATTGACCTATATGCCTGTTCTTGTGCCAGTACCAGGCTGTTTTGATTACTGTGGCTTTGTAGTATAACTTGAAATCTGGCTTTTGTGATTCCTCCAACTTTGTTTTTCTTTCTCAAAATTGCTGCAGCAATTCGGGGTCTTTTTTTAATTCCATATCAATTTTTGGAGTATTTGTTTTAGATCTGTGAAATATGCTGTTGGTATTTTAATATAAATTGCATTGAACCTCTAGATTGCCTTGGGTAGGATGGACATTTTAATGATGTTGATTCTACTAATCCATGAACACAGTATATTCTTCCATTTGTTTATATCTTCTTCTATCTCTTTTTTCAATGTCCTGTAGTTTTCCGAATACAGGTCTTTTACCTCCTTGGTTAAGTTTATTCCTAAATATTTTAATATTTTTTTGTTGCAATGGCAAATGGGATTGCTTATTTAGTTTCCCTTTCTGAGAATTCATTATTGGTGTATAACAAAGCCATCGATTTTTGGGTGTTGATTTTGTACCCTGCTACATTGCCAAATTCATTTATTAAATCTAATGGGATTTTTTGGTAGAGTTCTCTATGTACAATAACGTCATCTGTGAATAATGAGAGCTTTACTTACTCCTTTCCAATTTGGATGCCTTTTATTTCTTCTTTTTGTCTGATTGCTGTGGCTAGGACCTCCAGCACTACGTTGAATAAGAGTGGTGAAAGTGGACATCCCAGTCTTGTTCCAGTTCTTCGGAGAAATTGTTTTAGTTTTTGCCCATTGACTATGATGTTCGCTGTAGGTTTGTCATATAAGGCTTTTATCATGTTGAGATATGCTCCCTCTATTCCCACTTTGCTGGGGGTTTTTATCAAAAATCGGTGTTAGATTTTGTTGAATGCTTTTTCTGCATCTATTGATATGATCATTTGGTTTTTGTCTTTCAATTTGTTTATGTGATGTATCATGTTTATTGATTTGCAAATATTGTACCAGCATTGCATCCCTGGAATAAATCCCACTTGGTCATGGTATATGATCTTTCTAATATATTGCTGGATCCATTTTGCTAATATTTTGTTGAAGATTTTAGCATCTATGTCCATCAGGGATATTGGCCTGTAATTCTCTTTTTTTGTAGTGTCTTTATCTGTTTTTGGAATTAGGGTAATGCTGGCCTCATTAAAAGAGCTTGGAAATGTTCCTTCCTCTTGGATTTTTTAAAATAGTTTGAGGAATATATGTGTTAGTTCTTCATTGAATGTTTGGTAAAACTCCCTTGTGAAGCTGTCCTGACCTGGGCTTTTGTTTGGTGGGAGTTTTTTTTATTACTGCTTCTATTTCATCCGTTGTTATTGGTCTATTCATGCTTTCTGATTCTTCCTGATTCAGTTTTGGGAGATTGTATTTTTCTAGGAATTTGTCCATTTCATCCATATTGTCCAGCTCGTAGGCATGTAGTTGTTCATAGTATTGCCTTACAATCCTTTGTATTTCTGTGGTGTCAGTGGTTACTTCTCTGCTTTTGCTTCTGATTTTACTTATTTGGATCCTCTCTCTTTGTTTCTTGATGAGTCTTGCTAATGGTTCATCAAGTTTGTTTATCCTTTCAAAGAACCAGCTTTTGGTTTTATTGATTTTTTGTATTGTTTTTTTGTTTGTTTCTATGTCATTTATTTCTGCTCTAATTTTTATTATTTCCTTCCTTTTACTTACTCTGAGCTTTTCTTATTTTTCTCTTTCTAATTCTTTAAATTGTTGTGTTAGATAACTTATTATCAGTTTTTCTTTGCTTTTTTTTTTAAGGTACGTCAGTAGAGTTATGAACTTCTCTTTCAGGACTGCTTTCATGATGTCCCTTAGATTTTGATTGTTGTGTGTTCATTTTCATTTGTCTCCAGAATGTTTTTTATATCTTCTTTGATCTCTTTGATAACCCATTCATTGTCTAACAGAATGCTATTTAGCCTCCATGTATTTGATTGCTTTTGAGATTTTTATTGTAGCTGATTTCTAATTTCATGCCATTGTGGTCTGAGAGATGTTTAATATGATTTCAATATTCTTGAATGTGGTCTATTTTTGAAAATGTCCCATATGCACTTGAGAAGAATGTATTATATTCCATAGCTTTGGGGTAGAACGTTCTGAAGATGTCAATTAGTTCCATCTATTCTAGAGTGTGATTTAGGATTGCTATTTCCTTGTTGATTTTTTGTCCAGAAGATTTATTCAGTGATGTCAGTGGGGTATTAAGGTCCCCTACTATGATTGTATTGCTGTTGATCTCTCCCTTGATATTCTCCAGAAGTTTTTTTATATATTTAGATGCTCTTATATTGGGTGCATATATGTTTACCAGAGTTATAGCCTCTTGTTGTATTGATCCCTTTAGTATTATGAAGTGGCCTTCCTTATCTCTTGTTATGGCCTTCACTTTAAGGCCTATTTTGTCAGATATAAGTATTTCTACACCAGCTTCTTTTGTTTTCATTCCCATTTGCCTGAAAAAAATTTTCCATCCCTTCACTTTCAGTCTATGGGATTCCTTTTTTCTATGGTGGGTCTTTTGTAGAAAGCAGATATATGGGTCATGTTTTCTTATCCATTCAGCTACTCTATGTCTTTTGATTGGATCATTTAATCCATTTACATTTATGAATATTATTGACTAGAGGCCTGGTGCACGAAAATTCATGCACTCGGGGGTGGAGGGGCCCTCAGCCCAGCCTGTGCCCTTTCACAGTCCGGGACCCCTCGGGGGATGTCCACCTGCCAGCTTAGGCCTGCTCCCTGGGGGATCAAGCTTAAGCTGGAAGTCAGACATCCCTCTGACAGCCTGGGAACCCTCTGGGGATGTCTGACTAATGGCCATTAGTTGGACATCCTTAGCGCTGTCAAGGCAGTTAAAGCAGAGCAGAATAATGAACCATGTGCCAGCTCTAGTTCTGAATCTGATCTCCAGACTGTTTAAGAATCAACATCTCAACACAGATCACAGTCTCGCTCCAAATTTCAGGAGCTTAAAGCTAAGCATTTTATAAAGAAAGACACTGCCACCGTTTGGCCCCTGAACTGGCATAGCAAGTTATGTACCTGCAAAGACTATATGAAAATGTATGGCAATCTAGATGTCCTGTTCCTAACAGATGAATATGACACAATTCTGGCTTATGAAAACAAGGGCAAGGTTGACCAGGCAGCTGACAGGACAGATCCTTTCATGGACACCCTTAACATCATGAACAGAGTCCAACAAATGGAACTCATTTGTGAATATAATGACTTGAAGACTGAACTTAAAGACTATCTGAAGAGATTTGCTGATGAAGGCACGGTTGTAAAGAGAGAGGACATCCAGCAGTTCTTTGAAGAGTTTCAGTCAAAAAAGAGAAGAAGAGTAGATGGGATGCAGTATTATTGCAGCTAGAATGGAGTATGGCACCTTCTCAGCCAGGCGGTGGAAATGCCACTTACTGATCGAGGAATAAAAGAGGCATATTTCACATTTGCTCCTCTTCCATCCTCTCTTTTAAGAGGCCTCCTCCTCTGACCTTGAGCTTCCCTCACTCTCCTTAACTGCAGTAGCCACAGTGTTTATGCTGATTTCACAACCAGCATTCTTTCTGACTCAGCTAAAAGCAACTCATTCCACAGACTTCAGCTCCCACCACACCCCCAGTCTATCCAGGGTTATTTGCTTGTAAGTTTTAAGAAATTTGAGTTGTTCTTGAGAAAGTAAACTAGTTTCTTTTCTAATTTTTTGGTCTTTAAATCCTGAATGTGTCTACTCTGCCACAGAGTTGTTGTCTTCCAGGACCTGCTTTGGGCGCATCTTCCTGCAGCTAGAACCTTTCTAGGTCCCCTCAAGCCTCTGGTCATGGTGCCTTGGGTCAAAGCTTCCTCAAGCCTGGTCTGCTTCTTCTCCCACATCCCTCCTTTCTGAGATTTGGTCACGGCTTACAGGGGATCTCACAACTTGTTTCCTCTGGGCCCAACCTCTGGAGTGGCCAGGATTGATGGTTTTGTGGCTTGTTATAGGCAGGGAGATTGGCTGATGGCAGGATTGAGGAAGCCAAACTTTGATAGGAATTTTACTAATAAATTTAAAGTGAAAATGTCATTCACAATTCTGCTGGCACTAGCATATTAGAATTTCAGAACTGTGGTGCTCACAGGGCTTCCTGGAGAAAACATGCCATACAGTAGTCACTCTCCTGCTGCCTAGAAACCAGACCGGGCACTACCCTGTGAAATCTTGGTGGTTTCCAAAGTCCTCTGGATTTCTTTATATTATCAGGGATATTCATAAGCATATATTAAAAACAAACCTATTTTGATAGTTATGTTATGAAAATGTTATTAGAACCCTAATAAGTTATTTCCCCCCTTAAAAATATATAAATAAATAAAAATAAAAAAGTGAAGTGTCATTTGCTTCAGCCAAGTTTTAATACCCCATGGAGTTGTTCTGTATGCCAGTTCTGAGCTTCCTGTTAGTACTTAGGTGCTGTAGGCACTGCCTTTTGCTTTTAGCACCCTGCTTGAGGCTCCAAGCGATCCACCGGTCCACTGCTTGTGTCTTCTCCACAGGCCTTGGCTGCAAGCAGGCCTCTTTGTCTGCCAGCTGTCAATTTTAATCACTCAAGTGTCTGTTTCTGACAGGGCTTTAGGCAGGGTTGGTGCTGTTTCGCTTTCAGAGAATATGATGGGTGTTTTTCCTGTCCCAGAGCTACTCCTCCATGAGTGGTCCAAATATTACTCTGGCCCTTGGCTGGACAGAGCTCCTTGTATGGAGTCCAATGGGGTTGGCTGGCAATCTGGAGTTCTTATCAGTCTCATTCCCAGAATAGCAGGGAGGATGACCCCTCTTCCAATCCAGTCACTGAGGGCTCCTTGGGACTATTCCGACAGGTGAGCTTGGTCTCTGCCTTTGTTCCCTCTGTAAAGCTCAAAATGCAGGGTGTGGGAGGCTGTATCACCTGCCCTGACGCTACTGGGAGGGGCTAGCTCCTCTGGGGAGAAATGGCTGCTTAGGTTTGGAAGCCTAAGAAGGTCCCAATGCAGGACTCCTGGCCACGTCTCCCTGCCCTGCTTTCCTCTCCAGCCTCTCCTCAGGCACCTCAAGCCCAAGACTCCCTCCCTGCAAAGCCTCGGGTGAGTGATTGCAATTGGAAAGTCCTGTGTTCTAGGTTTAGAGTATAAAAACAAAGACAAAACAAAACAAAATGGAAACAATAATGAAACTGCGGCTTTCACTCCCACCAGCGCCTCCCTGCTTTCCCCTCATGGTGCTGGTTTTTGTGGTGTAGCCTTTCTCGGCTGTGGTCTCAGGTCCAGACTCCTCAGCAGCCAGCAGCCCTGCGGCTTTTCCTTTTCACAGTTGGATGTTATGCCTGTCACCATGGGACATGGCTCTAGTGCTCAGCCTGGGCCGGGCTTCTATTTTTCTGAGGAAACTGATACTCGCGCAAAGCAGCTTCTTCTGCTCCCTCTTGGCCTGCTGGCCTGCTGCCCTTCTTGAGCCACTCTTCCTACTGGTCTCCAAGCATTTTCTGTCTTCCTTGCTATAAATTGCCTCCTCAGCTTGGCCTAATTTGTTAATTCCAGGTGGATTACGGAGGGCCCCAAAGCTTTGTATTTCCAGTCTGGCCCTGGGACGAGGTGCACAACACGTCTGCCTATTTGGCTGCCATTTTTTCTTCCATCTCGAAGGAAACATTTTATTTATTTATTTATTTATATTTATTTCTTTTTCTTTTTTTTTCTTTATTGATTAAGGTATTACATATGTGTCCTTATTGCCCCATTGCCCCCCCCCGACACCCCCACTCATGCTCTCAGCCCCCTGGTGTCTGTGTCCATTGGTTAGGCTTATATGTATGCATACAAGTCCTTTGGTTGATCTCTCCCCCTTACCTCCACCCTCCCCTACCTTCCCTCTGAGGTTTGATGGTCTGATCAATGCTTCTCTGTCTCTGGATCTGTTTTTGTTCATCAGTTTATGTTGTTCATTATATTCCATAAATGAGTGAGATCATGTGATATTTATCTTTCTCTGACAGGCTTATTTCACTTAGCATAATGCTCTCCAGTTCCATCCATGCTGTTGCAAATGGTAAGAACTCCTTTTTTACCGCAACGTAGTTTTCCATTGTGTAGATGTACCACAGTTTTTTAATCCACTCATCTGCTGATGGGAACTTAGGCTGTTTCCAAATCTTAGCTATGGTGAATTGTGCTGCTATGAACATAGGGCTGCATATATCCTTTCTAATTGGTGTTTCTAGTTTCTTGGGATATATTCCTAGAAGTGGGATCACTGGGTCAAATGGGAGTTCCATTTTTAGTTTTTTGAGGAAACTCCATACTGTTCTCCACAGTGGCTGCACCCATCTGCATTCCCACCAGCAATGCATGAGGGTTCTTTTTTCTCCGCATCCTCACCAGCACTTGTCATTTGTTAATTTGTTGATGATAGCCATTCTGACAGGTGTGAGATGGTAGCACATTGTCCTTTTGATTTGCATCTCTCAGATGATTAGTGACTTTGAACATGTTTTCATATGTCTTTTGGCCTTTCTTCTGTATTCTTTCAAAAAGTATCTATTTAGGTCCGTTGCCCATTTTTTGATTGGGTTGTTTATCTTCCTTTTGTTAAGTTGTATGAGTTCCCTGTAAATGTTGGAGATTAAACCCTTATCGGTGATAATATTTGCAAATATGTTCTCCCATGCAGTGGGCTTTCTTGTTGTTTTGTTGATGGTTTCCTTTGCTGTGCAAAAGCTTTTTATTTTGATGTTATTTATTTTCTCTTTAGTTTCCATTGCCCTAGGAGCAGTATCAGTGAAGAAAATGCTTTGGCAGTCTGAGATTGTGCTTCCTGTGGATTCCTCTAGTATTTTTATGGTTTCCCATCTTATGTTTAAGTCCTTTGTCCATTTTGAGTTTACTTTAGTGTATGGTGTAAGTTGGTGGTCTAGTTTCATTTTTTTTGCATTTATCTGTCCAATTTTCCCCACACCTTTTATTGAAGAGACTATCTTGACTCCCATTGTATGTTCATGCCTCTTTTGTCAAATGTTAATTGAGCATAGTGGTTTGGGTCGATTACTGGGTTCTCTATTCTATTCCATTGATCTATATGGCTGTTCTTGTGCCAGTACCAGGTTGTTTTGAGAACAGTGTCTTTGTAATACAGCTTAATATCTGGTATTGAGATCCCACCTACTTTCTTCTTCTTTCTCAGGATTGCTGCAGCTATTCAGGGTCTTTTTTTATTCCAGATGAATTTTTGGAAAGTTTTTTTCTAGATCTGTGAAATATGCCATTGGTATTTTAATGGGGAGTGCATTGAATCTAAAGATTGCTTTGGGTAGTATGGACATCTTGATTATGTTGATTCTACTAATCCATGAACATGGTATGTTCTTCCATCTGTTTATGTCTTCCTCTATCTCCTTTTTCAGTGTCCTGTAGTTTTCTGCTATGGGTCTTTTACCTCCTTAGTCAAGTTTATTCCTAAGTATCTTAAATTTTTTGGTGCGATGATAAATGGGATTGCTTTTTCAGTCTCTCTTTCTGTAAGTTCATTATTGGTGTATAGAAATGCCATAGATTTCTTGGCGTTAATTTTGTATCCTGCTACATTGCAGAATTTACTTACTAAGTCTAATAATTTTTTGATGGAGTCTTTAGGGTTCTCTATGTACAGTATCATGTCGTCTGCAAATAAGGACAGTTTTACTTCTTCTTTTCCAATTTGGATTCCTTTTATTTCTTCTTCTTGTCTGATCGCAATGGCTAGTACTTCCAATACTATGTTGAACAGGAATGGTAAGAGTGGGCATCCCTGTTTTGTTCTTGTTCTTAGGGGAAATGGTTTTAGTTTTTGCCCATTGATTATGATGTTGGCTGTGGGTTTGTCATATATGGCTTTTATTATGTTGAGGTATGATCCTTCTATTCCCACCTTGCTGAGTGTTTTTATCAAGAAAGGGTGTTGGATTTTGTCAAATGCTTTTTCTGCGTCAATTGATATGACTGTGATTTTTATCTCTCATTTGTTTATGTGATGTATCACGTTTATTGATTTGTGGATATTGCACCATCCTTGCATCCCCGGGATAAATCCTACTTGTACATGGTGTATGATCTTTCTGATGTAATGCTGGATTCGATTTGCTAGAATTTTGTTGAGGATTTTGGCATCTATGTTCATGAAGAATATTGGCCTGTAATTATCTTTCATTGTGTTGTATTTATCTGGTTTTGGTATTAGGGTAATCCTGGCTTCATAGAATGAGCTTGGAAGTGTTCCTTCCTCTTAAATTTTTTGGAATAGTCTGAGGAGAATTGGTTTTAATTCTTCCTTGAATGTTTGGTAAAACTCTCCTGTGAAGCCATCTGGTCCCTAGCTTTAGTTTGCTGGAAGCTTTTTGATGACTGCTTCAATATCTTCCATAGTTATCAGTCTATTGAGATTTTTAGATTCTTCCTGATTGAGTTTTGGAAGGTTGTATTTTTCTAGGAATATGTCCATTTCCTCCAGGTTGTCTAGTTTGTTGGAATAGAGTTGTTCATAGTATTTTTTTTAACAATCCTTTGTATTTCTGTGGGGTCTGTTGTTATTTCGCCTCTTTCATTTCTGATTTTGTTTATTTGGGTCCTCTCTCTTTGCTTCTTGGTGAGCCTGGCTAGAGGTTCATCAATCTTGTTTATCCTTTAAAGAAATAGCTCTTGGTTTCATTGATCTTTTATATTGGTTTTTTTTTTTGGTCTCTGTGTCATTTATTTCTGCTCTGATCTTTATTATCTCCTTCCTTCTGCTCACTCTGGGGTTTTCTTGTTGCTCTCTTTCTAATCCTTTGAGTTGAAGAGTTAGATGATTTACTACCATTTTTTCTTGTTTTCTGAGGTAGGCCAGTAGAGCTGTAAACTTCCCTCCTAGGACTGCTTTCATTGTGTCCCATAGATTTTGGATTGTTTTGTTTTCATTGTCATTTGTTTCCAGGATGTTTTCAATTTCTTCTTTGATCTCTGGTAACCCAATGATTGTTTAATAGCATGCTGTTCAGCTTCCAAGTGTTTGAATTTTTTTATTGTTTTTATTGTAGTTTATTTCTAATATTATGCCATTGTGGTCTGAGAAGATGCTTGATATGATTTCAATCTTTTTGAATTTGGAGAGTCTTTGCTGGTTACCCAATATATGGTTTTATCTTTGAAAAATGTCCCATGGGCACTTGAAGAAGAACGTGTATTCTGTGGCTTTTGGGGTGAAATCTTCTGAAGATGTTAATTAAGTCCATCTGATCTAGTGAGTCATTTAGGATTGCTGTTTATTAGCTGATATTTTGTCTAGAGCAGTGGTCAGCAAACTGTGGCTCGCGAGCCACATGCGGCTCTTTGGCCCCTTGAGTGTGGCTCTTCCACAAAATACCGACTTCTGCGCATGGGCCACAAAGTTTTAATTGCACAGTACATGTGCACCCGCACGTGGTATTTTGTGGAAGAGCCACACTCAAGGGGCCAAAGAGCTGCATGTGTGGCTCGCCAGCTGCAGTTTGCCGACCACTGGTCTAGAGGATTTATCCAGTGATGTTAGTGGTGTATTAAAGTACCCTACTATGATTGTATTGTTGTCAATCTCTCCCTTGATATCTTCCAGGAGTTTTTTTGTATGTATTTGGGTGCTCCTGCATTGGGTGCATTGTAGGGCGCGGCTATAGGGTTAAGCCTTGGACTGACCTGTTGGCACAGCCACAAACAAGTCCCAGCTTAGAGGGCACAGTCCTCTTAGCATAATTAGGCTTGACCTTATGACACTCCCTAGAATCCTTCCTAGGTAGCTAATGGGCTGTGGGAGGTGCAGCAAGTGCTGCCAAAACAAGTGAAACTCACAAGAACATTGTAACTATGGTGACCACTACCTTGTTTACCTCTGGCTATAAAATAAAGGCTCAGCTTGCCTCTGAATCTCTCTCTGTGGCCTCAGCCAGGCACAGGAAGATCCACCTAGACCCAGCTTATTCTCTTTGTCAGTCATTTCTTCATCCTTCACTGCCCTCACTCAGGCTTTTGAACCATTGGCTGAGCTGGCTTGGCACAGTGCATATATGTTTATCAGGGTTATATCCTCTTGCTGTATTGATCCCTTTAGTATTATGAAGTGGCCTTTCTTATCTCTTGTTATGGCCTTCACTTTGAGGTCTATTTTGTCAGATTAAGTATTGCTACCCCAGTTTTTTTCATTTCCATTTGCCTGAAAGATATTTTTCCATCCCTTCACTTTCAGTCTATGTGAGTCCCTTGTTCTGAGGTGGGTCTCTTATAGACAGCAAATGTATGGGTCATGTTTTTTTATCCATTCAGCCACTTGATGTCTTTTGATTGGAGCAGTTAGTCCATTTATGTTTAAAGTTATTATTGATAGATACTTGTTTGTAGCCATTTTTATTTTTTCTGCCTGTGTTTCTTTTTCCCTTTTTATTTCTTCTTTTTACACTAGTCCCTTTAGCATTTCTTGCATTGCTGGCTTGGTAGCGATAAACTCCCTTAGCCCTTTTTTTGTCTATGAAGCTCCTTATTTCCCCTTCAATTTTGAATGGGAGCCTTGCTAGATAGAGTAGTCTTTGATTCAGTCCCTTGCTTTGCATCACTTTGTAAGTTTCCTTCCATTCTTTTCTGGTCTGATGTGTTTCTGTTGAGAAATCATTTGATAATCTAATGGGAGATCCCTTGTACATAACGTTCTGTCTCTCTCTTGCAGCCTTTAAGATTCTCCCTTTGTCCTGAACATTTGCCATCGTGATTATGATGTGTCTTCATGTGGGTCTTTTTGGGTTCATCTTGTTTGGGACTCTCTATGCTTGTGTGACTTTTTCCTTCCCCACATCAGGGAAGTTTTCTGATATTATTTCCTCAGATAGGTTTTCTAACCCTTATTTCTCTTCCTGTTGTTCTGGCACTCCTATTATTCATATGTTGCTTCGTTTCATGTTGTCCCAAAGCTCCCTTAGGCTCTCCTCCCATATTTTAATATTTTTCTCCAATTGCAGTTCAGTTGTGTTTTGAATCTCTGTTTTCTAATTTTGTCCTCTGCTTCTCCTAGTCTACTGTTGTAACTTTCCATGGTGTTTTTTTTTATTGCACCTTTATCACTCTTTATTTTTTCTTGATTTTTACATAAGTTGTTGATTTTTTCATCCATCCAGTTTATGAACTGTATGACCCTTATTCTGAATTCTTTTTCTTTTTTAATAAATCTTTATTGTTCAGATTATTACAGATGTTCCTCTTTTTTTCCCCCCATAGCTCCCCTCCACCTGGTTCCCACTCCAACCCATGCCTTTACCCCTGCCACTGTCCTCATCCATAGGTGTAAGTTTTTTGTCCAATCTCTTCCTGCACCCTTCACACCGCCTTCCCCCTGAGAATTGTCAGTCCACTCCCTTTCTATGCCCCTGCTTCTATTATATTCATCAGTTTATTCTGTTCATCAGATTTTTTTATTGACTTAATTTTTAGATTCACTTGTTGATAGATATGTATTTGTTGTTCCTTTGTTGTTCATAATTTTTATCTTTGCCTTTTTCTTCTTCCTCTTCTTAAAGAATATCCTTCAGCATTTCATATAATACTGGTTTGGTGATGATGAACTCCTTTAGCTTTTTCTTGTCTGTGAAGCTCTTTATCTGACCTTCAATTCTGAATGATAGCTTTGCTGGGTAGGGTAATCTTGGTTGTAGGTTCTTGCTATTCATCATTTTGTATATTTCTTGCAACTCCCTTCTGGCCTGCATGGTTTCTGTTGAGAAATCAGCTGACAGTCATATGGGTACTCCCTTGTAGGTAACTAACTGTTTTTCTCTTGCTGCTTTTAAGATTCTCTCTTTGTCTTTTGCCCTTGGCATTTTAATTATGATGTGTTTTGGTGTGGTCCTCTTTGGATTCCTCTTATTTGGGGTTTTCTTCGCTTCCTGGACTTGTAAGTCTATTCCTTTCATCAGGTAGGGGAAGTTTTCTGTCTTTATTTCTTCTAATAGGTTTTCAATATCTTGCTCTCTTTTTTCTTCTGGCACCCCCATAATTCGAATGTTGGTACGTTTGAAGTTGTCCCAGAGGCTCCTTACACTATCTTCACATTTTTGTATTCTTTTTTCTTTTTGCTTTTCCGGATGGGTGTTTTTTGCTTCTTCGTATTTCAAATCTTTGACTTGATTCTTGGGATCCTCTAGTCTTCTGTTGGATCTCTGTATATTATTCTTTATTTCAGTCAGTGTATGCTTAATTTCTGACTGGTCCTTTTCCATTTTTTTTTGGCATTCTCATTAAGATCCTTGAAGGTCTCACTAAGTTCCTTGGAGGTTTGTAGAAGATTCTTGAGTAACCTTATAACTGTGGTTTTGAACTCCAAATCCAGTAATCTACTTTCCTCCATTTCTTCCATTTGTGACATGTTTCTTCATCTCCACATCTTGGCTGCTTCCCTGTGTTGACAGAGTGGCTTTGTGTGGTAGGTGTCCCACTGGGCTCAGTGGCTCAGCCTCCCCAATCACCTGAGGTGGACACTCTTGGTGCACCCCTCCGTGGGCTGGGTGCACAGTCCTGTTGTAGTTAAGCCTTGAATGCTGTTGGTATCCCTGGGAGAAAATGACCTCCAGGCCAATTGACTGCAACGATCCGCTGTGTCTATAGTGGAAGAACTGCTGTGCTAGAGACACCCTTATGGGGCAGGGTTTGCTTGAGTGGGGCTTTGGTGCTCACTGAGTCTGCCTTTTGAGTGTGTCACTTATGGATGTGAGGAGTTGAAATCTGGTATCTTACCACTGGGTATACTGGCTTCTGGATCTCCAAGGAGGTGCAAATTCAACCACTGTGTGAGTCTGCCCAGCAGGAGCTCCTGCGAGATCTGCATATTTCTCCTCTTTGTTTGGGGTTTGGAAATTTTGGAGCTCTCTGACCCAGCTGCAATTTGTTAGGTTAGGCTGCAAAAGGGCAGGTGATTCATTTGTGCTGCTGCACACAGCTTGGGTGGGGCGGGGTCTCAGAGAATCACCGGGGTGGAGCAAACAGTGATGGCTGTCGTCAGCCGTCTTCACAACTCCACTCGTCTCTCCGTGTCTCAGTGTCTCCGCGTCTCCGAGTCCCACGCTCCCACAGTAACGATCCCTGCGATCAGTTCTGCAAGAAAGCCACCCTTGCTTTCTGACCCGATGCCAGACAGTCTAGTTTCTCCCTGAAGGAGTCTGGGTCCCTAGAGACTGACCGGAAATGAGGTCAGTACAGTCAGGAGCTTGTATATACCTTCCGATTGAAAAAAACTGCGCACCCAGGAGCAGCCTGGTTTGCGCACCTCTGTACCTCCACTCTTGGCACCTCCGCACCTCCTACCCAGCCTCAATGTGCTTTTTTCTTTCCTTCTAGTTGTAGAACTTCCACTCAGCCAGCTTTCTTGTGCTTCTGGATGATCGCCGTTTTGTCTTTTCATTGTAGTTTTAATGTGGTTGTGGGGAGTGGCACATACAGGTATATACCCTATGCCGCCATCTTGGTTGCCTCTCTGAATTCTTTTTCTGACATATTGCATGCCTCCGTTTCACTTAGCTTCTTTTCTGGTGATTCCTACTTTTCTTTCCTTTGGGGGTTTCTTTTTCTCCCCATTTTTGTTCTCACTGAAGGATCTAGGTGTCAAGTCATGCAGGGGCTGCTCCTTGGGTGGCAGTGGCTCCTTGGGCAGTGGTTGCTCCTCGTGTGGTCGCGGCAGCAGCTGCTCCTTAGTTGGCAGCGGCTCCTCTGGTGGGTGCTGTTCACAGCAGTGGTGGCTCCTCTGGCTGGTGGGGGGAGGCTGCTCAAGAGGTTGCTGCTCCTCGGACCGGGGTGGGCTGCACATGGCTGCTGCTCCTTGGATGGGGGTGGGCTGCTTGTGCAGCCACAGCTCCTTGGACGTTTGCGGGCTGCTCATGGGGCTGCTGCTCCTTGGATTGGGGTGGGCTGCTCGTGGGGACTGCTGCTCCACGGATGGGGGTGGGCTGCTCGTGGGGCTGCTGCTCTTTGGACAGGGGTAGGTTGCTCGCGGACTGCTGCTCCTTGGACGAGGGTGGGCTGCTTGTGAGGCTGCTGCTCCTCAGACATGGGCGAACTGTGTGTGTGGCTGCTGCTCCTTGGACTGGTGCAGGCCCCTCGCACAGCTGCTGCTTTTGGATGGGTGCGGGTCGCTCGCATGGCTGCTGCTCCTCGGATGGGTGTGGGGTGCTCATGGGGCTGCTGCTCCTCAGACAGGGGCAGGCTGCGTGTGGCTGCTGCTCCATGAATGGGGGTTGGCTGCTCTTGGGGACTATCCCTTCTCAGATGGGGGTGGGCTCCTCACGTGGCTGCTGCTCCTCTGATGGGTACAGGTTGTGTGCGGCTGCTGCTCCTCGGACAGGGGTGGCTGTGTGGGGCTGCTGCTCCTCGGTCGTGGGCCAGATGCTTGTGTGGCTGCTGCTGCTTGGGCAGGGGAGGGCTGCTCCTTGGACCGTGATGGGGTGCTTGTGCAGGTGCTGCTTCTCGGATGGAGGTGGGCTGCACACATGGCTGCTGCTCCTCGGACAGGGTGGGGGGCGGGCCGCTCGCACAGCTGCTGCTCCTTGGACGGGGGCAGGCTGTGTGAGGCTGCTGCTCCTTGGCCTGGGGTGGGCTGCTTGCGGGGCTGCTGTTCCTTGGACAGGAGCAGGCTGCTCACGTGTCTGCTGCTTGCGTGGCCGCAGTGCCCTGGGCTAAAGCGTTTGGCCAGTCAGAGGGGAGCGTGCTTTGGAACTCACAGGAGCCTGCACCCGGGGTGGCTGGCATCTCGGTGACTGTGGGACTGCAGCTGAGGTAGCAAGTCCCTGGCGCGGGTGGCTGTAGAGTCCCGTGTGTTATCTGAGGGCACCCTGGGTGGAGGTGAGTCTGGGATCCCAGTCACAGCAGCTCTCTCCTTCAAAAAGGCGAGGCCTCTGAGGAAGAGCCAGCTGCTCTGGGACTGTTTGCAATGGTAGCAAAGGCTGCCTAGTTAGGTGAGCCCAGTTAGACTCCCCCAAAGGTCCTGCGGTATCCAACTGTGCCTCAGTCACACACACACACACACACACACACACACACCCCACAGGACCACACACTCTTTTTTTGCTGCCTCACTCACTCATGCTCTCTCCCTCACTGCCACCTTCTTCATGCCTCTGTAGTTGGATCTGGAGTGTTACTGACCCATTCATGGACAGAGTCTCCTCTCCAGGTGTCTGGTTATGTGGCTCGCTCTCTAGCACATTGGCCAAACAGGATAAAATTCGCCTCGACAAGACACAACACAAAGGGAACAACACGAATGTACTCATGACACCCATAACCCCAATATAAGTGACCACCAGAGAAAAAAGAATTAGGGGAGAGAAAAGAGAGCACAAATGATATCGAAGAGAGAAAAAATGGTATGAGAGAAAAGGAAAAGTAGAAAAAGAAAGAAAAGGGAGAAAAATATATATGGGGAGAAAACACCAGAGAACAAACAGGTAAACCAAGTCATACAAACACCAAATTCCCACTAAAGAGGGTGGGGGCAGAATCTTATATTCAGAAAGTAAGGTTAAGTATGGGAAGGACCTCAGTTCAATATAGAGGAAGTAAAAGGGGATTAGTGGATAAGAAGAAAGAGAAAGAGAAGAAAAGAAGAAAATAATAATAATAATAATAACAATAATAATAATAATAAATTTTAAAAATTGATTATAAGATAAAATAAAATAAATTAGAAAGATGGAAAAAATAACGTGAAAAAATAGAAAATAAAGAAACAAACAAAAAAATGAAAATAAAGAAAAAAGATAACAAAATAATAAAATAAAATAAAAATGAAAAAGTGAAGTGTCATTCCTTTGGTTGGTTTAAGATCCCACTCTTCTGTACTGTCTGTGGCTTCTCAGTTTCCTGTTCCTGGGACTGAAGGCCTCCCTTTAGACCAGTCCCTGTGGACTCTCAGGGACTCTATATATATATATATATATATATATATATATATATATATATATATATTTATCCTTTGTACCACTCAGGGCAGAGTTTGGGTGTGGCTGTATTGGTTGCCTGGAGACTGCAGGAAGGAGCTATCTTTTCAGGAGAAAATGGCTACTTAGGTCCCACGTGTCAGGTATGACTCAGTGCCAGACTCGCAGCCACCTCTCCCGGGCCCTCTCCTCACCCCAGCCACTCCCCAGACTCCACAAGTCTGCTGCTCCTCCTGCAACTCAGCTACGGGTGAGTGTCTGTATCTGAAAGGTCCTATGTACTAGGTTCAGCTTAGAAAAGCAAAGACCACAAAGAGGGGAAAGAGCTGCGCCTCTGCGAGCCCCTCTCCTCCCGGCACCTCGCAGTCTGCGCAGCCGTCCTGAATGCCCCCTCTGGGCTCAGTCTGTCGTGACTGTGGACCCAGATTTAGAATTCCCTGTTACCAGCAGTCCTGCAGACCTCCTTTCCACAGTCAGACACTGTGCCTGACCCAAGGGACGCGGCCTCGGTGCTGTGCGGTTTCCCTCTGACCCTCTGGGCTCGGAGGTCTCGCAGTTCTCCCCAGCCCAGATCCCTGATTTTACTGTTCTCCAGGTGTCCTCTGCCCTTCCCGGCTGCAAATTTGTCTCACCAGCTGTGTCTACTTTGCCAATTCGGGGTGGATGTTATTCGATTTAGTTGCTCGTTCTATCTGCTCCAGGACAAGGCTCGGGACACGTTTGTCTATTCCACCGCTATTTTGTCTCTCTCAAAGGAGACATTTTAATGTAACAAATATATCTGACATTTCACCCTTACAGTACATCAAAAATTACTCCATGGGGTCCTTATTTATATGTTCATATTACTTGTATGTAAATATAACTATATTTACATTCCATCTTTTCATTGATGTATTACATTGATGTTTTTATATAGTTTCTTAGAGGAGTTTTAAATATATAAAATATTTCTGTAGTTTACCATGATACCCTTAAAAATGTTTTAAACCATAAGGTTATTGGGAAGGGGTGGCCATTCTGTTTTACCTATTGCTGTTGTTAAGATTAACATATTTATTAATACCCGCTAATGAAACACATGTCTAGACTAGTCTGTGAAATGGATAAAAACATACAAAAAAAGCAACCCCCCCCCCAAGACTTTAGTGAATTTTTTCTTCAGGAATGTTAAAAACAACACCTCTTTGTCATTCATGCTTATTCAGTTGACTGATATTAACTGGATACCTGCAGTGGTCAAGGCATTGTGTGAGAAATAATCTAAAACAGGCAGTTCCCGCTCCCAACCTTGGGTGTCATGTGGGATGGGAAGGACACAAACTAAGTATCATGGATCTGCAGGATAAAGGAACTGTTTTGGGCCACAGTGACTTGGGGAGATATTAATGGAGGGAGTGGATTTTAAATTGGGGTTGAGAAATGGATAGGGAAAGACTGAAGGCATTCTATATATCAGAGATTGACAAAAGCAAAGCCACTGCAAAAGGGACCCATCAAGCATGTTAGAGTAATGGGTGGTCCACATTCTTTGAATCACAGAGTTCACATGGGGAAATGGCCTTGGAACAGCCAACAGCATTGATTATGGAAGGCCCCAAAGCTTTATTTAAATGGAAAGCCATAGATAATTTTTAAATAGATGAGTGACTTCAAAACACAGCTTTAAAATATTAATCTGAGTGGTTTTGTTCAAGATTTGAACCTGAGGCAGAGAACACAGTTCAATGGCCAGGGAGTGGGTGGCAGAAATAGGAAGTGAGGGTTGCTAGGCAGAAGAACTGGGGAAAAAAGATGGGTACACTTTGTTTTTTTTTTTTTTTTTAAATATATTTTATTGATCTTCCACAGAGAGGAAGGGAGAGAGACAGAGAGCTAGAAACATCGATGAGAGAGAAACACCGATCAGCTGCCCCCCGCACATCTCCCACCGGGGATGCGCCCGCAACCCAGGCACACGCCCTTGACCGGAATCGAACCTGGGACCTTTCAGTCCGCAGGCCGACGCCCCATCCACTGAGCCAAACCGGTTTTGGCCACTTTGCTTTTTTTTTTTTTTTAAGATTTTTATTGATTTCAGAGAGGAATGGAGAGGGATAGAGAGAAACATCAATGATGAGAGAGAATCATTGATTGGCTGCCTCCTACACGCCCCCTACTGGGAACCGAGCCCACAACCCAGGCATGTGCCCTTGACCGGAATCGAACCCAGGACCCTTCAGTCTGCAGGCCAACGCTCTATCCACTGAGCCAAACCAGCCAGGACAGGATGGGTACACTTTAGAACTGAAGGAGAGGAAGATATGAATGGTTATTCTGAGGATTTGAGTTTGGGAGGATGAGATGTCACACACTGAAAGAGGACTAGTAGGGGAAATAACCAGTTCTAGGCAGATCCTCAATACACCTTTGGACACGGTGAGTTTGGGATTCAGGTGTAATAATGAAGCTAAAGGGTAAGGTGGGGAGAGACTGGAGTTTGATCACAAAGAAATACAGACTTAGAAATGGATGAGATCTCAGAAGGAGAACTTTAAAGGGAAAATAATAAAGTGCGGAAATTTTGGGAATGACCACATTTCAAAAGAGAAAGATGAGAAAAATAGGGCACAACCAGAAGCCAGATGGTCAGCAAATATATTCCTGAGGGGGAGGAGTAGGGGCTGAAAAAAAGGGACAGGTCTAGGGTGTTAGATGCATGGGGGCAAATGAAGGTGTTGAGTTAAAAACTTTTTACTTTTGATAAAGTAACATTGCCTCCTTTTGAGAATTTGCTGATGGAAGGGAGAAGAGATAAGAAGTCCATTTCCTTTTCAAGGCTAGCCTGGAAGTAAGCACTTCCTTTGTCAGAGGGCAATGCGTTCTGATTCCTACTCCTTGGAGTCCATGGAGCAGTGGGCCAGATGGCACCCATTGGTTCTTCTCTATCCTGAGGAGGCAACATTGGTTGCCTCTTGTCACAATACAGTCTAGGAACAGATTCAATACATCTGCAGAACTGGAAGGTTTACCCCTGATAGAGGAAATTTAACAGGAATTGAGTTAAAAACAAAACAAAACTCATTGTTAACACCTAAGCCAAAAGAGAAAGGGAGAAAATCCTGTTATATTTAGCCTTCTCAGAATGGTGGGTCTTACTGGCCAACGCACTAAATCTGTTTGCCTGTGGAGGTTAGCAGAATTCCCTTTCCTCCTCATTCTTTCCAAACATCAGCCAGTGTTGGACAACCTAATCCAAAATGCCCCAAAGTCCTAAGCCTAGTGACTCATTTAAAGAATTTCAGAGTTGAAAGGGACCTTAGAGTTCACTGTTCGATTATAAACAGGGATTGGCAGTCAAGACCTGCCCTGGCCTTTTTTGGGTTAAAGCTTTTTCTGGCTCACATGTTACCTATGGCTGCTTTCCAGAGATGATGACAGAATTGAGTAGCTGCGTTAGACACCATATGGCTTGCAAACTCTAAATTATTGTCCAGTTCTTTACAGAAAGCTTGAGAAAACTTGGGTTTTAGGGCTGACCACCTATGGACCTTTTTCAACCTGGGCAAAGTCTGATGCTTTTAAAAAGCATCAGGAATACTTACTTTTTGGAAGTCTGAGTTTTCCATCCAGTGGCTTTGGCTGGATTCCAGATAGTGTCTATTCATTTGGCTGTTGAGCTGGACTGGGCACATGGCATAAAAAAATTCTCAGACCTGACTTGTTTCTGCTCAATCCCTGGCCCTTTGAACCAGCACAATAAGAGTGCTGCAGTAAGCAGGGCAAGTAGGGCACACAGGAGAGCAATGTGAAAGCCAGATTAGGGCGGCAATTAGAGGCCGGCGCGTGTGCTCAATGCCCTTTCGTGGTTACATGGTCTGAGCTCAGAGTACCGTGTATTAGAAAACACATTGCCCAGCTCCTGGAGGCACAGAATTGATGACAGTGCATTTTAACGTGTTTTGTTCAAGCAAATGAAGCACAGTCATTTTGGAAAACAGGGAGGCTAAGCTGGAAAATAGCTGAAAATAAACTTTGTTTACTTTAGTTGGATGTGACACAATGCTCTTCTGATAGTTTGTGAGCATCAGAGTCTTTTGTTTTGGGATCGATGCAAAAATGAAAGTTATCTAACATTTGGTTAGTAAGTCCACCAAACTATCCTGCATTTACTCGAGTAAAGTGAGGTGAGAAGTCCTTCCAAGTGGTGAGACATGCGTCGCTGGGCTGTGGACAGGGTACTAAATCAATACAATCTTTTTGGGAAGCAACTTGGCAATATGCATCGAAAAGTCTGAATGGAGTTTATCCTTTTACCCAACAATTCCACTTTTAGAAATTTGTTCTAAAGCAATCAGGAATGTGGAAAAGATTTATGTACAATGAGCATTATTTAAAATAGCCCCAAACTGGAAATATATGTCCAGCAATTGAATTCTGCTTAAAGAAATTATTGTATATTAATATGGTGGACCATTATGGAGCTTTAAAATTATGATTTTAAAGAATATCATAATAATATGCAGAAATTTTTATAATATATTAAATATAAAGTATCATAATAAATACACAGTCTGATCCTAGTTTTGTATATGCATACACTTAGAAAATACCTCAAAGAAAAAACCTCAAAATGTTAGCAAGGAGTATCTGTAGGTGGTGAGATTTTTTTTTTTTAATTGGGTGGTGAGATTTTAAATGTCTTATGTTTTCTTCATGCTTTTGTGTTTGTACTTTCATTATAATGTGTCTTGGTGTAGATTTTTTTAACTTGAAATTTATTGGGCTTTTGAGTTTATGCATAGGATCTTCCATTAATCCTGGCAAATGCTCAGCTGTAATATATTCAAATATTTGTCGCTGTTTCCTTTCTTTTAGAATATTGATTTGAGGTCCATGAGACCCTCTCTCTGCATTCTCATGTCTCAGAACCTCTTTTTCATCCTGCCATTTCTTTGACTCTTCATTCAACATACTAGATAATTTCCTCAGCTATATCTATATTGTTCAGATAATCAATTCTTTAGCTGTGTATTAAGTCTATCCATTGAGTTTTAAATTGCAATGATTATTTTTTAAATTTCTAGAACTTTCCTTTGGTCATTACAATTTCTTGTTCTATTTTATCCCCCAGGGTAAAAATAGATTTATTTATTTAAAACTGCTCTCTTTTTTTCTGTGAAACTACAAGTTTACAAAGGAGGAGAGAATTGCCCCTAGCCCGTGCCTCCAGCCGCCCACCCATCACAATCCCAACAACCTTCCTCATCTCCCCACCCTCTTGATTTTGAATTGAGAAAAAAGATACCTCATTTCTGGGGAAATTGAGGAAAATACATACACAAGCACCCCAGCCTTTACTGAATATATTTTGCAATAAGCCCCTCCCCATTCTTTCCCCTCCAACGTGTAAATAGTAGTTTTAAAAAAAGATTTAAGGACATGTTACAGGGGAAGGTGGCATTTCCTCAAAATTACTGAGTCTATCTATCCCTGCCCATGGGTTGTGGGAAGATGGAGAATAGGCCAGGCAAGCAAGCCCCCGACTGCCTCCACACCAAATGCAGCAGGAAGCTGCCTGAACAAGCAAAGAACACCTGGGATTTTGCAAGCAAAGAAGAATACCTAAGAGATTTTATGGGTGCAGGCTTGGTGTCCTGCTAAAAGTACCTCCTGATGGATAGGATTAGAGCCAGGTGGGCCTCTTCACCCATTCTATTTGTTCCCCTTTCTCTTATGACCCTTTGGCTATCACCCCATAATATGGGGAAGTGAGAAATTAAAAAAGAAAAAACTCAACAAATGTATTAAAATATCTACTTCCCCAAACTAGATTAAAAATTAAGAACCAACCACTACCACCACCACCACCACAACAAAAACAAAAACAAAAAAATATGGATGAATTCCAGGGTTTCTTTTTCTTAAAAAGAAAAAAAAAAAAAAGAAAAAGAAAAAAAGAAGCCCAGTCAACAATTCCCTAAAGTAGCAGAAACTCCCTTTGAGGTAGATATCTGGTCAGACATTCTCATCTACCCATTGTCATCTGCAGTCCACCTAGGGATTCTAAGGGGTCGGGGAGGGAGAGTGGGGAGGGAGAGAGAGAGAGAGAAAGAGAGAAAGAGAGAGAGAGAGAGAGAGAACAGAATAGTTTACAAGTATGTATGAGAGAGAAAGGGTCTGAAAAATAGGATTTTGGGTGTGTGTGTTTTTTGTGTAAGAAAGGGGAGGAGAGAGAAAAAGACTGAAAAAAAAGGAAAAAGGGAGAGACAGATCCCACTTTCCCCTCAGGGGACTTCATCCTCCCTGCCATGTCATCAGCAGGCCCAGTACTGAGTCTGGTGGGGGATGGGACGATTCAATTTGCCCTTCTGTCTGTGCTTCTCCCGTGTCTGGAGTTTGTCCTCTGGATGCCTGAATCCTCTTCAAGAGTCACCTTGTGCCCTGAGGGGCGAGATCAGTTGGAAGTGTCAGCATGAATGCTGTCTGGTCCCTCTGTTGGGTCACAGCCTCCTTATTTCCGGAAGGCTGGACATCTGGCCTCCCCCAAAGCTAATCCCATAGCCCTGGCCCCATCCTGTGTCAGGTGGACCTCTTGGCCTCCACACAGCAGGGGCTCCACCTCAGCCGTGTCCAGGTGGCACTGTGGTTCCCCTGATGCTGTTCACCATGCGCTCTCGGTGTCCCTGGGTGCTGGTGCCTAGTGAACTCATTCCACTCATTCACCCCCAGTTCCGGTGCGGGACACGGTGCACCTGGGCAAGTTTCCTTCAGCAGTCCAAGTGTTCGATGGTGTTGTTTGGAGGACATGCTGCTCCCTCCTCGGGCCCAGCCCTGCTCGCAGACAGAAGCATGTGCCGATGCCCACCAGCTGAGAATCTGCAGCCCCTCCTCCTGTGGGTTTCCACTGCTCTATCTCACACAGGACATGTTTCTTGGACCTCCTCCAGGCTCTAGTTGGTGATGGTCATTATATTCTGCATAATGTCCCTGATATCTTGCTTCCCTTGGCCTCCTGGGATCCCCACCCCCAACCCCACCAGAGTCTCCACCATGAAGGCTTGCCAGGCTCCCAGGCTCTCCACCCACTAATCCCAGGCCCTAGCAGCCACGTCTATAGTAAGGAGTGGGGCCCCTCCCTGTCCTGAACCCTCCTCCCATACTCACAGAAGCCACTGCTTCCTCTACTCCAATCCTTGCCCATGTCCCAGGGGTTCACCTGGGAGTATTGGCTGTCCCAACCCCCACCCCCAGGAGATGCTGGGCCCCTGATGGAGAAAATGGAGCTGGAGAATCTCTTGTTCTCTATATTTTCAGTCTTGTCTTTTAGTTCTTTAAACATAGTAAACATAGTTATTTTACATTCTGTCTGATAATTCTAAAATTGGAAGGCTTGGTAGGTCTATTTATGCTGTTTGTTGTTTCTTTTCTCACTTATCTAGCCTCATTTCTTTTATGCATATGATAAGTTTTATCTGTGATCTGTGTAAGTGTAAATAAAAAAATGAATTTTTCTTACTCCTGGAAGGGAAAAGACTATTACTTCTCCCATAGCTACTCACTAGAAAATCAGTGAGTTTCTTTGAGATGAAGGATGACAATGGTTTCCTCTAGAGATAATTTACAGATGCTTTTCCAAGTTTGGAGACACTTTAACCCAATTCTCAATATGAAGAGATTTTGCTGAACTGGTAGTGTGAATTCAGGCTACAAATCCGCATGAAAACTAACTGTTAGGTCATGGTTATCGGGGCTCCTGTCCACTTAGCACCAAGGATTAAGACAGAAGTTTTTTGTAGTCTTTGTAGGGGGAAGGAATTTATTTTCTTTTTCCTCCTAATGTTAAATCTGAGTTGTAATTCTTTGGGGTGCCAGCTTTGGGGTGCCTATTAGACTACTTGAATGGACCCTAGACTTTTTCCTTAACCCCAGTGCCCTTCATAATGCCATGGAAACCGAGGCTCAAATTAATCCTTAAGTCCCTTTTTTTATGTCCATTTTGCACAGTGACTCTGACAGGATATAATAATGGCTCTATCTGTAAGTATGTCTAGAATCTGACCACATCCCATCACTTCAATGATCACTTCTGGTCTGAGCCACCATTATCTCTAGCCTGGATGACTGTAATAGCCACCTAACTGCCACCTTCTTGCTGCCCCCTTATACTCTAATAGTCTTCTCTCAGCAGCAAGAATGGCCCATAGGTCATATCATTCCTTTGCTCCAAACCCTGAAATGGCTCCTCATTTCATTTAGAGGAAAACAAACTTATTACAGTGTCCTATTTGACCCCTTATCTCTCCAACCTTATTACTTGCTACCACCCCCTGGTTCATGCTGCTTAAGCCACATGACCTCCTTAGTGTTGACTTAGCCATGAAGGCTCTTCACTTAGATATCTGTCACCTCTTTTAATGCTTTGCTCAAATGTAACTTTTTCTACTGTGTTGAATCTATTAGATATTGCAAACTTTTCCCTTCCTAGCCTGTACCTTTTCCTTTTCTTTGCAACCACTTATCAGATTCTAAGTATTTTAATGTCCTCATTTTTATGTTTTTTAAAAATTATTCATCTTACCAAACTAGATTTAAGGGTAAGGGTCTTTGTTTCATTCTCTTCTGAGAAATACAAACAACAAACCCTCATTCACATGCTGTGTGGTCAGAATTTATACGATTTGAGTGGTCTGAGAAAAGATAAGTCAAAATATAGAACCAAAGGGAACAAAGATGGCAGCATAGGTAAATGCAGATACTTGATCCTCCCACAACCACATTAAGATTACAACTAAACAACAGAACAACCATCATTAAGAACCACCTGAAATCTGGCTGAATGTAAGTCCTATAACTAGAGAATTCAAGAAGAAAGCACATTGAGATTGGTAGGAGGGGCAGAGGTGTGGAACGGGTTGGTCCAACACCCATGTATGACATGATGATGATGATTATGTCTTTATTGTTGAGAGTATTACAGATGTCCCCACTTTTTTTTCTACTTTTCCCTCCTCCACCCAGAAAACAATCCACCCCAGGCCTTCACCACCCTATTGTTTATGTCCCTGAGTAATGCAAATATGCATATAAATTCATTGGTTAATCTCTTCCCACCTTCCCTAAGCCCTTTCCTCTGAGGTTCATCAGTCTTTCCATGTTTCCATACCGCTGGTTCTATTTTATTCACCAGTTTATTTTGCTCATTAGAGTCTTTGTTCATTTATTTTTATTTTTAGATTCAATTGTTGATAAATATGTATTTATTGCCATTTTATTGTTCATATTTTGATCTTTCTTCTTCTTCTTCTTCTTCTTCTTCTTCTTCTTCTTCTTCTTCTTCTTCTTTTAAATATATATTTTATTGATTTTTTTACAGAGAGGAAGGGAGAGGAATAGAGAGTTAGAAACATTGATGAGAGGGAAACATCCATCAGCTACCTCCTGCACACCCCCTACTGGCGATGTGCCCACAACCAAGGTACATGTCAGGGGTCCTCAAACTACGGCCAGCGGGCCACATGCAAATACAAATATTGTATTTGTTCCCGTTTTGTTTTTTTACTTCAAAATAAGATATGTGCAGTGTGCATAGGAATTTGTTCATAGTTTTTTTTTTTAAACTATAGTCCGGCCCTCCAGCGGTCTGAGGGACAGTGAACTGGCCCCCTGTTTAAAAAGTTTGAGGACCCCTGGTACATGCCCTTGACCAGAATCGAACCTGGGACCTTTCAGTCTGCAGGCTGACACTCTATCCACTGAGCCAAACCGGTCAGGGCTCTTCTTCTTCTTCTTAAAGAAGACCCTTCAATATTTCATGTAATACTGATTTTGTGGTGATGAACTCCTTTAGCTTTTTCTTATCTGTGAAGCTCTTTATCTGACCTTCAATGCTAAATGATAGCTTTGCTGAGTAGAGTAATCTTGGTTGTAGGTCTTTGCTTTTCATCACTTTGAATATTTCTTGCCATTCCCTTCTGGCCTGCAAAGTTTCTGTTGAGAAATCAGTTGACAGTCATATGGGTGCTACCTTATAGGTAGCTAACTGCTTTTCTCTTGCTGCTTTTAAGATTCTCTCTTTGTCTTTAACCTTTCACATTTTAATTATGATGTGTCTTGGTGTGAGCCTGTCTGAGCTCATCTTGTTTGGGACTCTCTATGCTTCCTGGACTTGTATGTCTATTTCTTTCACCAGGTAGGGGAAGTTTTCTGTCATCATTTCTTTAAATAGGTTTTCAATTTCTTGCTCCCTCTCTTCTCCTTCAGCACTTCCATGATGCAAATGTTGGTTGCTTGAGGTTGTCCCAGAGGCTCCTTATACTATCTTCATGTTTTTGGATTCTTTTTTCTTTTTGCTCTTCTGATTGGGTGTTTTTTGCTCCCTCATATTCCAAACTGCTGATTTGACTCTCAGCATTCTCTCCTCTACTGGGATTCCCTGTAAATTATTTTTCATTTTACTTAATGTATCCTTCATTTATGACTGGTTCCTTTTCATGTCTTTGATGTTCTCATTGATTTCCTTGAAATTCTCACTAAGTTCCTTGACATTCTCACTAAGTTCCTTGAAGCTCTCATTAATGTCCTTGAGCATCCTTACAACCATTATTTTGGAATCTGTATCTAGTAGTTTCCTTGATTCCATTTTAGTTAGTTCTTTCTCTGATAAGTGGCCCCTGGCCCAGCACTAGCAGCAGCTTACCAGGGTTCACAACTTGGCCTCTCCTGGGCACCTCCAAGCCCAACACAGTTAACAGCCATCTACAGATCACTCTACAGCTGGTGCCAGGTGGTCCCATGCAGGGCACTGGCAGTGGCTGACTTTGCAACTCCCTGGAGGCTCCAGAGCCAATGTACCCAGTGTTCAGCTTCAGACCACACCAGATTATAACCCTACCACATGCATGAGCAACACATTCAAGGGGCAGACTGGGTGAGCACCAAAGTCCACTGAAGCAAGTCTTGCTCCATAGGGGTATCTCTTGCACAGCAGCTCTTCCACTGCAGTTGCAGCTGGTCCTCACAGCCAATTGGCCTGGAGGTCAATTCCTCCCTGTGATGCCAACAGCAATCAAGACTCAACTAGAGAGAGATTGTACACACAGCCTACACAGGGGTGCACCTAGAATGCCCATCTCAGGTGACTGGGGAGGCTGAGCCAGTGGGACCATATGTCACCTGCTACACAAGGTCACTCTACCACTTCCAGGAGACATAGCAGCTCTATTTATATGCATATATGCATTACTCATGGACACAGACAATAGGGTGGTGAAGTCTTGGGGTGGGGTGAGATCTGGGTGGAGGAGCAAGTGGGGGTAAACTGCGGGTTGGACATCAGTAATACTTTCAACAATAAGGATATATTAAAAATAAAATAAAATAAAAATGTAGATATAAATATAGATAGATATAGATATAGATATAGATAGATATAGATACAGATATCCAAGTATTCCTGAGTTAAGAATGCTCCCCCAGAACTCAAAAATAGACCTCAAAAAATTCCAACACAAAAAGTTCTAAAGAAGAAACGCTCACAAAAATTATATCAGTAAATGCACAGAAAACAATGAGTGTCAGCAAAGAGAAATTACAGCTACAGATCCATAAAAACTGAAGATACTGGAATTTACCATGTGAAAGCATAACATGGTGTTGGTCTTTGGGGTTCATTTTGTTTGGGACTCTGTGAGTTTCTTGGATTTATGTGAGTTTTTTCTTCAGGGAAGTTTTCTGTCATTATTTCTTCAAACAGGTTTTCTATTCCTTGCTCAGATTCCTCTCCTTCTGGCACCCCTATTATGTGGATGTTGTTTCGTTTCATGTTGTCCCAGAGTTCTCTTAGGCTCTCCTCCTGCTTTTTAATTTTTTTTTCTAGAAGCTGCTCTGCTTGGGTCTTTTTTCCTACTTTGTCTTCTAGCTCACTAATGTGGTCCTCTGCTTCTTCTAGTCTACTGTTGATGCTTTCTATTGAGTTCTTTATAGCAGTGATGTCATTTTTCATTTCTTCTTGGTTCTTCTTCATTTCCTCTTGGTTCTTACACATATTGTTGAATTTGTCTTCCATTCTTTTCATCCACCTTATGACCATTTCTCTGAATTCTTTCTCTGACAGGTTGCTTGCCACCATTTCGTTTTCTTGTGATGCCTGTTTTTCTTCCATATGCGGGCTGTTTCTTTGTCTCCCCATGATATCTCTTCTCTGGGTGTCTGGTTATGTAGTTCTCTCTCTCCTTTCCGTGAGGGGGTGCAGAGCTCCTCCAAATCCATATGCTCGCGCCGCTTGGGGACCGGTGTTCCCAGGTTCACAGCTGTTTGTTGGGTGCCATTGTTGTATATTCATAACATGGCTGTTTGAAGAAATAAAAGAGATTATTATATGGCAATCAAAATGGATTTATGAGACTAAAACAGTAATAAAATAGAACTTTGAGGACTTAAAATTGCAATGATTGAAGTTAGAAACTCAGTGGGTGGGTTGAATAGCAGATCAGGCACAGCTAAAAGTGAGTCAATCTGGAAACAGCCCAAGTGACCATCAGTAGAGGAGTGGATAAAAAAGCTGTGGTACATGTACACAATGGACTACTATGTGGCCATAAAAAAGAAGGAAATTTTATCTCTTGCAACAGCAGAGATGAACCTGGAGATTATTATGCTAGGTGAAATAAGCCATATGATCTCACATATATGGGATATAATGAGCAAATAAACTGATGAACAAAATAGAAACAGGAATAGATTCATGAAACAGACTGACAAATGTCAGAGGAGAAGGGGTCAGTTGGGTGGCCTGGATGAAAGAAGGTGAAGGGATGAACCAAAGAACATAAATGCATAATCCAAATCACAGACAACAGTGTGGTGATGGCCAGGGGGAAGGGATGGCTGGGGCTGGACAGGGGCTGGGTGGAGGTGGACAAAGTGGGAGAAAATGGGGAACATCTATAATAGTGTCAACAATAAAAATAAAGTAAAAACAAAAAAAGTCTGATATAAGTTTAATTGTAGATCCAAAAGTAAAAAGGTAATATTTGAAGAGATAATGGCTAAGAAATTTTAATGTTGATGAGGGACAGCAATCCTCACATTTAGGAAGCTGAAATTAAAAAAAGGAAATCTATGTATGAATTCAGCACAATAAAAGTGTAAACATCTAAGTAAAGAGAATGTAATTCTTAAAAGCAATTATAGGAAAAACAGAGATTAATTTCAATGCTATAACAATTCAACTTATGTTCACTTTTTTTTTTTACCACTATAATGGAGGTCAAAAGACCGAGGAATGACATTTTCGAAGTACCATTAGCCTAAATTTCTATATTAATTGAAACTATTTTGAGATTATAAGGATGAAATATATTTTAGATAAATAAAAACTGAGTGTTTACTTCACTAGCAAAAGTTACAATGTATATACTTCAGAAAGCAGAAAAAGTTCTGAGTTGCAGGAAAGAAATGAGAAATATGATAAGTCTAAAAAGTTTATATAGGATTAGAATGTTATATGAATATTTAGTAGAATTCTCTTGTGAAACTGCCAGAGCCTAGTGTGTTCTTTGTAGCAAGGTTTTTAGCCATTGGTTCAATTTATTTAATAGTTATAAGAGCATTAAGATTTGTTTTTTTCTGGAGTCAGTTTTAGTAATTATATTTTTCTAGGAATTTTTCATTTTACCTAATTTCTTAAATGTATTGACATAAAGCTATTCATAATATTCTCTTAGTATTTTACTGTTCATTACAAATACTATTTATTTTTAGCTTGTGATCATTTTGTAAAAAAATTTGGTATTGCCTAGTGCAATTAAACTTGTAAATATCAAAGCAATTTTACTCTCAATGTATAGAGATTTGCTGGCACATGAGCCCTGGAGACATGCACAGGTATGTTTACAGCATTATTGTTATACTAGAGGCCCGGTGCATGAAATTCGTGCACTTGGGAGTGGGTCCCCCAGCCTGGCCTGTGCCCTCTCACAGTGCGGGAGCCCCACAATCGATCGCCCCAAAGAGGTAGGCCCCACCCACCCATCCAGGGCTCCTCGATGGATTGCCCCAAAGTGGTAGACTGGAGCCAGAGGTCCCACCTCTGCACCGTGTGGAGCCACAGGACTCGCCTCTGTGCTGTGCACACAGCATCAAGCCCCCGCCCACCCGTGCATGCCTTGCCACGCATGCAGCCCCGCCCACCCGCTGTGCACCCATGTGGTCCATTATTGAATGGTGATTGCTAGTTATGGTGTGAAGGTGTCATGGCGTGAGGGTGTCACAACCACATAGACTTTAATTATATAGGATTATCCTAAAGCTGAAAACAACATGGATGCCCATCAGAAGTAGAACAGATAATGAATGCAATGAATGTAGCAGTACAATACACTGCACAGCAATGAAAATGAGCAAACTGCAGCTTAAGTCAACAATATGGATAATTCTCAGATGCATAATTTTAAGAAGCAAAAGCAAGTTTCAATAGAATATATAGACATGTGACCCATAATGACATTTTGGTCAATAATGGACCATATGTACAAAGGTGGTCCTATCTATAATAATAAAAGCGTAATATGCTAATTAGACCTGACAGTTGAATGACCTTCCAGGCGTCCTCTGGACAACCTTCCAGACCAAGCTGGGGCTGCAAGGGCCAAAGGCAGCCACTGTGGCTGCAAGGGCCATGCCCCTTGCACGAATTTCGTGCATTGGGCCTCTAGTAAAATTATATTAGAGCTGAAAAATTCCTATCTCCTAGTGATGTTAGTCATCAGAACATGTAGCACAACACATTACTCATGTGTTTGTGGTGATACTGGTGTAAGCAGATCTACTGTGCTGCCAATCATATAATTACAGCACATACAATTACATACAGTGCATAATACTTTCTATAACAATAAAAGCATAATATGCTAATTAGACCAGACGTCCTTCTGGACATCCTTCCAGACAACCTTCCGGATGAAGCTAGGGCTGCGAGGGAAGCCCAGGTCCCGGGGGCTGGGGGGAAGCCGGTGCCAGCAGCTGGGGGAAGGAAAGCCTACTCTTGCACAAATTTTGTGCATTGGGCCTCTAGTATAATAATAAAAAAATGACATGTTACTGGTTTATGTACTTACTATACTATACTTTTTATTTTTAGTTTAGAGTGTGCTCTTTCTACATATAAAAAGTTTGCTGTAAAACAGTAGCTGTGTTATGCCAGCAGCAGTTTCATACATCTTGTGTTTACCATGTCTCTTGATTACATTTTATCTTGTCCTTGATTTAATCTTGTGTTTTTTTTAATATAGTAACTAGAGGCCCAGTGCACGAAAATTTGTGCACTGGGGGTGGGGTTCCCTCTCCCCGGCCTGCCCCCTCTCACAGTCCAGGAGCCCTCAGGGGATGTCCTCCTCTGTAGGAGGCAACCAGGCCGATCAGGGGAAGGCGCTACCCCCATCACCCCGCTGCTGCTGCCACTGCCGGCTGCCGCAGCTGCTGGCTCTCAGCCCTCGCATCTTAGCACTTGCCCAGCCCCCCACCCACTGGAGGGTGGGGGCCGATCTGGGGTCAGGCTGGCTGGGGGAGGGGCTGTGGGAGGTTGAGGCACAGCAGATTGCACCCAGTCCAACCTCTGCAGAGGCGTGGCGCCAGGACTGGGTCTGCGCCATTGCCTCTGTGGACCAGGCAACCCCCTCTCCCGCTACCTCTGCAGACTGGCTGTGGTGCCAGTCTTCTCTCTTCTCTCTTCTCCCTTCCCCCTTCTCTCTTCTCCCTTCCCCCTTCCCCCTTCTCCTTTCTCCCTTCCCCCTTCTCCCTTCTCCCTTCTCCCGTGGTGCCACCTTCTCCTGCGGCCTCTGCAAAAGGGACCACAGCGCTGGACAGGCCTGTGCTGCAGCCTCTCCCGCACTGCCGGCCCTTGGCCCTCACAACCGATGTGGCTGCTGGCCGTCGGCCCTTGCAGCTGCTGTGGCTTTGTCTGGAAGGACATCCAGAAGGATGTCCGGAAGACATCCGGTCTAATGAGCATATTACCCTTTTATTAGTATAGATGTGCTATACAGGTTGTAGCCCAGGAGCAATTGGCTAGACCATATAGCCTAGGTGTGTAATAAGCTATTCTGTCTAGGTTTGTGTAAGTGCCCTCTGTGTGTTCACACAATGACAAGATTGTCTACTGACACGTTTCTCAGAACATATCCCATCGGTAAGCAGTGCATGACTGAATATGCGCTGATTCTATTTACATTAAGTCCAAAATACAGTTAGCTCTTGAACTACATGCATTTGAACTTTGTGGGTCCACTTACACATACAATTTTTTCAATAAATACATACAGCATTGTAAGTGTATTTCTCTTCTTTATGATTTTTTTTCTCTAGCTACTTTATTATAAAAATATAGTAAATTATGCATGTAACATATAAAATAAGTGTTAATTGACTATATATGTTATCAGTAAGGTTTTTGGTCAACAGTAGGCTATTAGTAGTTAAGTTTTAGGTAATCAAAAATCACATGTGGATTTTTGACTGTACAGGATGGGGGGTTGCAACCACTGTGTTGCTCAAGGGTCAACTGTAAAAAAACAACTAAACAATATTTACTATTTAGGGATACATACATATATAAACCATAAAAAAAACAACCAAGAGCATTATTAACATGAAATTTTAGGATAGAAGTTACCTCTGATGTGGAGGAAGTGTGCTGTGATGACAAAGAGGCAAATGGGAGCTTTGTAGGTATTAGTAATATTTATTTATTTATTTATTTATTTATTTATTTAATAAATTTTTATTGATTTCAGAGAGGAAGGGGGAGGGGGAGAGAGATAGAAACATCAATGATGAGATAGAATCATTGATTGGCTGCCTCCTGCATGCCCCCTACTGTGGATAGAGCCCGCAACCTGGGCATGTGCCCTTGACTGGAATCAAACCCAGGACCTCCCAGCCCCCAGGCTGATGCTTTACCCACTGAGCCAAACCGGTTAGGACAGTAATATTTATTTTTTAATCCAAATGGGGAATACTTGAGTTTTCAGCTTTTATTATTCTTTACATTGGATAGACAGATCTTACATATACTCTTTCAAGTGCTTAAAATATTGGGCAAAACAGATTTAAAGAAAAGAAGCAGCATCTTCAGCAACTCTAGTGCAGGTTAAATTTCTAGAACTGCTGATCTAGTTCTTAGGATAACCAGCTGCACTGACAGAGACACAGAGGGAGAAGGCCCTCCTTCTGTATCCTAGCAATTGGCCTCTTGATGACTTTGTTTTCTTGAAGGACTTTTGATGTTTTGGTATCATTATAGTAAATGTATTATACCCAGTGTGGCAGGTTGATTTCATTAATGAGCCCTGCCTGCAGCTGTGTTGTTTACCATGTGAGTCTGCAATTCTCACTGAAGAAAGAAATGATGCTAGTTCCCTACCCCTTAATTCTGATTTTGGTGGCGTGTGTGACTTGCTTTGGCCATGGGAAGTTAGCACATGTGAAACAAGCAGAAGCTTGGAAAAGGGTTGGTGTGTCTCCTCCTCCCCTCCCAAGACCTCAAGAGCACGGCTTGGTCAGTCTGCAGTCTGCTGGGAGATGGGGCACATGGAATAGAGCAGAGCTGCCCAAGTCTCTGCCAGTGATATGTCACCAAAAGCCAGCAACTTCTGTGTGAGCTTGGTCAGGATAAAAAGGCTGCCTGGAGCCCTGGTTGGTGTGCTCAGTGGTTAAAGTATCATCCTCTGCACTGGAGACCTACGTTTGATCTCAGTTGGCATGTGCGCGAGGAAGCCGATGAATGTTTCTCTCTCATATCGATGTTTCTCTCTCTCCTCTCTCTCTAGATTCAATGAAAAACATATCCCCAGGTGAAGATTTAAAAAAAGAAGAATAAAAAGGCTGCCTGGACAACTGGCCAACCTGCAGGTGACCACAGTCCCAATGGACACAAATAGTCCATCTCAGATAAGATGGACCCTGTAGTCTTATAAATGAAGCAAATGTTTACTGTTGTACACCACTGTTTGTTAGGCAGCATTGCTATGGCATAAATACCTGACACACCCAGGCTCCTGAAAGACTTTTCTTTTCCACTGAATTAATGGCCAAAATATGTAATCAAGTAACTAATAATATAAAAACAGCATGTAAAAAACTCAAGATCTTTTTGTGTATATTTCACAATTCCTCTATTTTCAATATAAATATTTCTCTTCTGCCCAGTGGCATGGCTCAGTGATTGAGCGTCGAGCTATGAACCAGGAAGTCATGGTTTGATTTCCAGGTTGTGGGCTCGATCCCCAGGGTGGGGCGTGCAGGAGGCAACTGATCAATGATTTTCTCTCATCATTGATGTTTCCATCTCTCTCTCTCTCCCTCTCCTTACCTCTCTGAAATCAATTTTAAAAACGTATATTAAAAAATATTTCTCTTCTATGTTCCTTTATCTGAAAAGAATGAGGCAGCTCTACCTAAACTCTTTTACTCTATTAGTGGTGTTTCCCAATCTATTATTTACCACTTTGGCAAACACTTTACAGCTCCACTGTAAAGCTCAGCCATTGCATTCTTGGAACTGGAAATATGTCTCCATAAAAACTTGTACGCAAATGTCCAGAACCTGGACACCATTTGGGTTGGTCAATTTCATGTGTTACATTGACTGGGCCATGGGGTGCCCAGATATCTGATCTTACATGTTTCTGGGTATGTCGAATGAGATTAACATTTGAATTGGTAGACTGAGTCAAGCAGATTGTCCTCCCTAAGGTGGGTGGGCCCCAATCAGCTGAAGGCCTGAAAAGAACAAAATAGCTGACTCTCCTGTAAGAGAAAATTCCCCTGCCTAATGGCCTTTTCCCTCGCCTTCAGCTCAAACTAATACAACTGGTCTACCTGGGTTTCAAACCTACTGGCCTTTGAATTGGAACTTACACCACTGGCTCACTCTTGAACAACATGGGAGATAGTGGTATCTATCCCCCGTGCAGTTGAAAATCCATGTATAACTTGACTCTCCCCAAATTTAACTGTTGACCAGAAGCCTTACTGATAATATAAAGTCAATTCACACATATCTTGTAAGTTATATGTATTATATATTGTATTCTTACAATAAAGTCAGCAAGAGAAAAAGTTATTAAAAAATCATAAGGAAGAGAAAATACATTTTCAGTATTTATTGCAAAAAAGCCACATATAAGTGGACCTGCACTGTTCAAACTTGTGTTGTTCATGGACCAACTGTATGTATATATATTTCCGTTTCCTTTGGAGAACCCTAATACACCACCCAAAAGTTCATCAACAGGTGAAGGGACAAATAATGGTATTCTCAGCAATAACAGAAACACTACTAAAACCCACAACCATGAATAAGAACATTGAAAACATTATGTTAAGTGAAAAAAACAAATAGAGAAGAGTTCATATTGTATGCTTCCATTTACATGAAATTCTAGAAAAGACTAATCAATAATGTCAGATAGCAGATTAGTGATTGCATGAAGTTGGTGGTGAAGGAGAATTGACTAGAAGAAGCACAAGGGGCCTTTTGGAGTGATAGAAATGTTCTTGACTGTGGTGATACACTTTTGGCATATCCATGTGGCAAACACAAATTATATATCAGTAAAGTTGATTTTACAGACAGAATTAGTCAGTCTGGCAAGGGGACACCCTTCTCTGATATCATATTCATTGATGCTTCAATCTATGTCAAATGAAGTTTAGATGGCCAAGCAGAATCCAAGCTTCATTCGTTCATTCATTCATTCACTCAGTCATTGGTTCACTATGAGGTGCTTACTATGTGCCAAACCATGATCCAGGTAGATTTGGTCCCAGTCTATTTGAGGCACAGAGGGGAGATGAGGAGCAGTCTTCTATCTTACTTCTAGGCAGTAACACCAACTCTTCTCACCCTTCCTCTCCTTCTCTCCATAAGTGACTCATTCTAGAGCTGACATGGCAAGTTAGAGGCTAGGCTGGTATCAGAACTTGGCATATTCTTGGCTTTTGGTCTTATACAAGTCAACCTCATATTTTCTCAAATACAACTGCCTGGATGTCTGAGTGGAGCTTGGTTTCCATATTTAACATAAAAACTCTGGAGCCACTGTTTGTTTGCACAAGTGAAAAGCAGTTTAATCTCCAAGTAGTTTTTCATTAGGGAATGCTTCCCAAGACAATTTTGAAAGGGCATTTAAAAATAGACTTAAATTGCATGAAGTCTTCAATGCAAATGAATAGGACAGAATTCTTATCAGCTTTAGATGGATTTGGCAAATGGATAAGTTTCAAATTGTTAGTATTCTTGTCAGCTGTTTGGGGTCTTATCCCAGCTAGCCACGTCTCTGTCTAATAAAGGCAGTAATAAAAAAATAGTCTTGCAGCCAACAATATAGTGATCTTGCTTTTGTAGTTAAAGAATTCATTTATTAATGCTTTCTGTAATGTTAAAATTGCTTCTCAGACTCCAGAATTCATGAAAAGAGAAATGCTTGATCATAAATCAATTTTGTCAAATCTACTGTATTTAGAATTCATTATGATGGAAATGTATATTATTGCTGAGGATATTATGGTGTACCCTTTTGATATGAAAGAGGTGATACCCTGTTTAAGGACATAACTCATACCACGAAAATGGCACACTTTCCTCAAGAGTACTGAGACGCACCATTTGAGAAAGGCTACAGGCCATGTATGGGAGGTGAGCATTGTTCAAGCTGGAGAGGTGGTCCAGCCCATACCACAGCCAGCTGAATGCACTAATGAACTAGCTGCTTGAGTTAATCTGAAGACAGGAATCACAGTCTCTTCAAATAGACTTTTAGAGGATCAAAAAGAATCATCAGAAAAGTAAAGGGATTCATAAAAAGAAACAGATCAAATTGACAGTGGACGGTGTTCTGCTGAATAAGAACTACAATCGGTGGCTGTTGGAGTTGAAAAGTGTGATGAGGACCACACTCAGCACCACCACTGCTCATCGGCTCAGACACTGGCTGAGACAGAACAGCGTGTGTGCAGGACAGGAAATTCTGTCATGTTTTATCCACACTCACCACACAAATAGCCTTCCCTGTCACAGCAGCGTCCGAGTGGATGACAAATCAGGCACACGCACAAAACGATACATGCACTTACACAGGGAATGAACCCACACACTTTTATTTACACTTTAGAAAGTTACTGGGCTGTCCACAAAGAATGGTTAGGAAACATGAAGTTCATTTGCACTGTTAAAAAGGTGTAGTTTATTCATTCACCTGTAAAAATAATTTTCCGGGCAGCAGCAGTTAACTTTTAACCTCCCATTTTAGAACTTCAAGTATTTGAAAGGCACTTAAGTTTTCCCCTGATTTTATTTCATTTTTTACCTTCCCATAGTAATGAACCGACTCATGAAGTCAAAGCATTTATTTTAAAAGAAATTTCAAATCTTTACTGGTGGGAAAAGGGACAAATAATCACTATTTTGGTCAATATCCATGTAATAGTAATACATTTCTTATATTTTTTTAGAAAGAGAGAAAGTGGGAAATATAGACCTATACGTACAATTCAAAGCAGAAAATAACAACAACAACAACAAAAAACAAAAAAAACAACCACACAAAGGCGTGCCTGCCACATTACTGCTTCTGTTTCTTTGTTAAAAGTGATCTCAAGTGTGGCTGCATTTCCACCTGCTTTCTTCCCAGCCCCCTCTGTGCCACCACCCACAAATCTCTGCCTCTGGGGGAGCTGTTCATTGTTATTTGTCATGAAACCTGTACTTGGATATCCTGGGCTTCACATGGAATTTCAGAATCTCAAATGACACTACATAGGCTTGCTCTAAGTCTCCTTTTAGTGCAGTTTGGCAAATATCCCAAATGAACTTCAACTCTGAGTTAAAAGTATCAAACATGGATAGGGCGAAGTGCAGCTGTGAGCTTCTGGGCTGCCCAGAGGCTCCGGAGAGCTCAGGACAGAAAACCCAATGGCCCCAAACTGAAGTGACCGTGGACACCTGCCTCTTTATCATCGCAGAACAGTCCGCCACAGAGACAGAAACACCTGAGGTCTCCTGGCTCAGGGCTCTTGGGTACCATGAATATCTTTAAAGGGCATCAGCCCCTGCACACCACGTTGCCCCCATCCCCCACAGAAAGCATTGTCGTCCTCCCCACTCCACCTCCAGCGTTAAGGACAGCAAGCACGGACACAGAAACCTGACCTCTCAGGTGGTCTTCTCCCCCCACTCCAGTGCTCTCTGTCACGCTAGGCTCTCTAGCTGCTCAATTGAAGTGCACTTTGGTTTTGATGCTAGAAAAGTGGTCATTATAAAGCTCTCTGGGAGACCACCACTAGATGGCCAAGTCATTGGGTCTGGCCTGACTGTTGCTGGCCTTACTGGCCTTGCTTGACCGTCTGGGGTCTGTGGGCAGCAAAGGGGGCATGTGCATCTCCACAGCGGGGTCACTGCCTGCTGCTGCTCATCAGGAGTCACTTCCAGTCTGCTCTCTCCCAGGAGGCTGCTGTCCCCATTCTCCAACGAGACAGATTCTTTGCTGCCTTCTCTGCCCTCCTGAGGGGCTTGCAGGGGGCTGCCTGGAGGGGTAAAGGAGGAAGATGTGGACACAGGTGGGGAGAACTTCCTCACAGAATCTGCTGCCCAGGCTCCTGGTTGGCCCAATTCTGCTCTGTCATTATCAGGTGGTGGTTACTATTGTAGAATTTGTCAGGGTGGCCCTTCCCCTGTGTTTGGGAAAGCCCTGCCATGTTGAAGTCTGTTGCTGGTGGAGGGGCCCTGGAATAATGATGATTGTTGCCCATCCCAGGGAAGAGACAGAGAGCGTGTAGTAGAAGGGCACCCCAAGTACCAGTGTCTGTGGCCTAGTGGGAGGGGAGTGGGATCACATCCCCAGATATTGCTGCCCCCACCCTGGATTCAACGGTGTCTGGGCCATAGTGGTTGGTCATGCCCTGTTTAAACTTCTTCCAGCCCAGGTGGTATATCTCTAGCACGTTGAGTAAGAGGGACAGGCAGGCCACGACCAGCATGAAGATGATGAAGACGGTCTTCTCTGTGGGCCTGGAGATGAAGCAGTCCACGATGTTGGGGCAGGGCCACCGGTCACAGTGGTAGAGTGGCTTTAGCTCAAAGCCATACAGAAAGTACTGTCCAGCGATAAAGCCCACTTCAAACAGTGTCTTAAAGATGATGTTGAATATGTAGGTCCGGAGCAGGGCCCCAGCAATTCGGACCTTGCCCCGGTTGTCCTGCAGAATGAATTTGTCCTTCTGGCTGTGGTTCCTGGGCCCACACTGCCCATCGGGTCTGAGGTGTAGGCTGCCTCCCTTCAGCTTCTCTTCCTCCCTGCCTTTCTTCTTCTCTTCCATGCGCACGATGTGCAGCACATGCCCCAGGTAGATGAGGGTGGGCGTGGACACGAAGATGATCTGCAGCACCCAGAAGCGGGTGTGGGAGATGGGGAAGGCTTTGTCGTAGCACACGTTCTCACAGCCCGGCTGCTGGGTGTTGCAGGTGAAGTCTGACTGCTCATCTCCCCACACCTCTTCCACAGCAGCTCCTAGCACCAGGATTCGGAAGATGAACAGGACTGTCAGCCAGACCTTGCCAATGACCGTGGAGTGCTCCTGTGCATTCTCCAACAGTCTCCCCAGGAAGCTCCAGTCTCCCATTTCTTCAGACTGCCAGCCTGTAAGGGGACATGCTTGTTAATAATTGGGTAGGACAGGTGAGCTGTAGTCCAACTGCCAAAGGGGCAGGTGTCATTGTCCCTGAGGGATGGAATATCTGTCATTGGATGGCTGTCCTAACACTTCCCAATGTGGGATGTGCTGCAGAGCTCTCCACAGCCCTGTATGTAGATGTGTGTGAATAAGTTTGTGTGCACATGTACATGCACCTATGTTCAGCCGTATACATGCATGTGCACACCTATACATGTGTTCACACCTGTGCATGCATATACATGTCAGTGAAAACATGTGTGCATAATGTGAGTGGTTACATGTACATGTGTGTGCATACCTGCCTCTGTGTGAGTGCAGGTACTGCACCTGTATACATTTTATAGTGCATGTGTGTTGCATGTGTGAAAAGTTTGTGTGAACATGCATGCACAATGCTTTCATGTGTGTGTTCATGTGCACATTGTAATCTGTGTGCACGTGTCTCTGTGTGTACATTTTCATGTACATATGTGCATGTACCAGTGTGTGCACGCACTTATGTACATGCATGTGTCTGTGCATATATACGTGTGTGGAGTGTATACCTATCTCTATATATCTGTACATATTGCTCACCAACGTGCCACACAGTCTACAGCACTGATATAGTTCTGTACTTACCCTACTCAAGCATGGATTAAATGAGAGAAACACAGGTTACTTAACTCACTTCAGAGATAAGGAAGTAAGACCAAGAAAGACAAATGACTTTCCTAAGGGACACGGACCTCTCCCAGCCTCCTAACTCCAGCCTGGCCTCTTCCGGGCTCTGTCTCTGGGGCTTCCTGTGCAGCCGCCCAGTTCCTCATCTCACCTGTCCTGCTCACCGGAGGTTAGAGCAATGTTCTCCCTGATTGTGCCCGCTCATTCCACCTTCATAACTTCTGCCGTATTAATCTGTTACCTCCTCCACTTTTTACTTTCCTTTTGAATCTTTCTCTTTGCAAATGTTACATAGATGGTTCACTCTCCTGTGTCTCTAACTGTAAGGTGGGGTCCATGGTCATGTGCAGTGAACTGCCTCTCGGGCAGAGGGAAGTAAGACCCCTGGGCCCACTTTGTGAAGGTGACAGTGCTCCTCGGACACAGGGGACCAAGCCTATAAGGTGTCCTCCATGTGGCCTCTGCTCAAACAGGTCAGATGCTCCAAACTGGAACCAAAGACAGCACCGCTGTTCTCACGGCCAGTCTGTGCAGTAAGGAACATGGGCTAGGCCGTGAGTATACATACAAGAATAAAGAAAACTCTATCATGTCGAATCTTAAAATGCTTAACAATACTAATTTTTAGGAATTGGTTTAAAGGCAAATAAACAAAACTTTACTCCCTGTGATCTAAAAAAGATAGGCAGATGTTAATCCTCTTTTCGAGTAAACTTCCAACCCTTTGTTTTGGTCATTTGAGCTCCATAGAGAAATCTTAATCTTCACGTATCCTACCAGCCTCCTTGCCCCATATTATAACTGCCATCTGCTCTACTCTGCATGTTTTTAGACATTAACGAGTTTTCATTGAGAAACTTAATTATTGAACATGAAACAACCCACTCTCTAATGAGGGATGTCAGATGTCAGGGAATTATTCTAGGTGACAGCCTGCTTCTCCTCCAAGCTATCAATTCTGACTCCTACACAGACCCCACAGCCATCCCGCTGAGCTTGGAGGGATGCCATCAGCCCCAGACTGTCACAAGACCCCTAACTCTGCCTTCGGCCTTAGCCCCTCCCTCCACCCTGTTGGACATCTGCCTCTGGGACACAGGACAAGAGCCATGGCCAGTGTGCACCCCCCAGGAGGACCTGGTCCAGCGCTGACTCTGGGCACCAAACTTCCTGTGGGCCCTGAAACACGACCTTTATGCATTAGCACATGCTGTGTCTTCAACTTAAACACGGTCTCTATCTTGAGATCTATTTGTGGAGATGGGAATATTCAGGAGAATAGGGAGCTCTATAAGGGCAGAGGGATTTCAGAGAAGAAGTGTACTAATATTAAAAGGTATAGCTGGGGAGGAGTGGAATTGGAACTGGGCTTAGGAGATGTGGCTTTGGATAGAAAGGAGAGTGAAGGGAGTACCTTTTAAGAACAGGGCAAGGTTCCTGTGTGGTGGGAATACGTGTGATCATGTGACTGACACAGGGCGTTGGATTAGAAAGCAGTGAATTTAATGGCTGCTTGTGCACATGGAGCTAGGCTGGGGCCATGTTTGCACACAGTAGGCATTCAGTAAGCACTGGTGGTGCACATGAACCGAAGGACTAGAGAGCCATTAACCCACTTAGAGAGGGGAGAGAGATGCTGACGTGTTGTTCAAGAAAGAAGGTGCCATCTACAGCCTGCTGGGATTCAGGAAGGGTGTGGTGACCTTGGAGTGAGCGTTGAAGGCCAGGCTGGATGACAGGAGGGGTGAATGGAAAAGAGGAAGGGCAGAGAAGAGATACTTTCTAAAGACAAAAAGAAAGCAGCATGTAGTTTCTGAGCAGAGCCAGAGATGAGAGAGGTATGAGTGAAAGACAAGTCTTACATACCTGAGCCTGGTGAGCGGGAAAGTTATGGGGGGATTCAAAGAGAAGGACATTGGGGAGGAGTGCTAACTCAGATTGGAAGGGGAGATGAGAACTTTGGTTTGGTGACTGTGTGGATTAAAAGCAGTGGTGGGAGATTTGAGTGAAAGTGTCCAGCAGGAAGCTGGAGACCTGGGGTTAGAAGCAGCTGGGAAGAGGGTCTACAGGGTAGCACCTCCTCTTCTGGGTGAGGGCCACAGTGCTAAGAACAGAGTTTAGAGACAGATGTTATGGACAATGCAGCACAAGAGATGAAGAGGATACAGAACCGACTCATTGCCCTTGGTGCGTGTAAAGGTGGCCAATGTGTGGTGGGTGCTTCATGAAGGGCACGCGATCTGACAAGGTGGGCGAGGACCTAAGACAGAGAAGAGCTGGAGACCAGAGACCCTCCCTGGAGAGGGTGGCAGGAAGGGACCACCCTCAGTGTTGTCTGATGGGTTCTGCCGGAGAGTCCATAGTCGTTAAGTTTTATTAGGTTCTTGGACTTTGTGCCCTGAAAATTTGTTTTATCCTTTTATATTTTATTTTCATTATTGTTTCTCCTAGTCATCTGGCAACGTTCTTTTAGAAAAGTCTAACCGTGGAAGGAAAATGGTCAGGTAGATCTTGCATATTTGTAAAGATCAGACACCACAGAGCCAGCAGATGCAAGGAAACCGGGAAGGGCTGGGAGGAAGGCCACCCAGGACCAGGAGAGTCTGACTCCCCTGCTGATGCCTTTTAGGTCTCAGAAGGCTTATTCCCCTGAGAGCAGTCATCAAGAATGAGAACTGGAATAGCCCGGAATTGAGGAGGCATGTTATACATATTCATGCATGCATAATGCATGTACACAGATAATAGGGTGGTAAAGGCCTGGGGTGAAGCAGGATCTGGGAGCAGGGGGCAATGGGGGATAAAAGGAGGAACATCTGTGATACTCCCAACAGTAAAAAAATTTTTTTTTCCAAAAATGAAATAACAAGAATTTGAATTAGGAGAGGAAGATACAAACCTTTCCTTAGCAGCAGATGACATGGCGTGTGTCTTCCATAGAAATCCAAAGGACCTTCATAACCATGAGAACTAGAAAGCTCTTCCTAGCAGTTTGTTGGATATAAAACTAATGTATAAAGATAAGTTCCTAAGTATCAATGATAACCAGTCAGGAATTATAATACAAAACCATTTAGAACAAACATTATAAAAGCTAAAGTATCTAGGAATAAATCTAACAAAAGATGTGTGAGACCTTCAGGGAAATCACCTAAAGCACCATTTCATTTAGTTATTTTTCCTGGAGATTTCTACTGTTCTTTCTTTTGTGACATGTTTCTTTGTCTCTGCATTTTGGCTTCTTCCCTGTGTTTGTTTCAATGTATTAGGTAGAGCAGTTATGTCTCCTGGAATTGGTATAGTGGCCTTGTATAGTAGGTGTCCTGTAGGGCCCAGTCACCTGAGCTGGGCACTCTAGGTGCACTCCTGTGTGGGCTGTGTGCACTGTCCTGATGTAGCTGAGCCTTGCTCGTGGTTGGCATCACTGGGAGGGATTTACCCCTGGCCAATTGGCTGTGTAGACTAGCTACAACTATAGTGGAAGAGCTGCTGTGCAGGAGATGCCCTTGAGTGTGTTGCTCGTGTGTGTGGTAGAGTTATAATCTGGCGTATTTTGAAGCTGACCACTGGGTGCACTGGCTCTAGGGCCTCCAGGGGGTACAAAGTCAGCTACTGCTTGTGACCTTCCTGGAGCCACCCTGCACGAACTACAGAGTGATCTGCAGATGGCTGCTGCTTGTTTTGGGCTTGGAGGTGCCCAGGAGAGGTCAAGCTGTGAACCAAAGCAGGCTGCTGCTAGTGCTGCGCCTGGGGCCTCTTAAATGTATGGGGCACATTGAGGTCAACTGCTGCTTGTTTGAGAGATTTTAGAAAAGTCTGAAGCCTGAGCCATGAAAAGATCATTGCAAACAGCTTGGGTGGGGCTGCCAATTGAGTGAGGGTGGGGTCTCAGGGAATTACCAGGGGCAGATGAAAAATGTGAGGCAGATTGATGGAAACTCAGATATGGCACCTGCCAGTTGGCTCTGTGGTGGTGGTGGAGATCCTTTCAAACTGCTGTTTCTGTGCTGGAGCTCAGAGAGAGTAAGTCCATGTAAGGCTGTGTGCTGGCCCTTTAAGAGAAACACCTGGGTCTCCAGCAGCCTCTGTGTCATTCAGACACTATTCCTGCTGATTTTTTTTTAAATATATTTTATTGATTTTTTACAGAGAGGAAGGGAGAGGGATAGAGAGCTAGAAACATCGATGAGAGAGAAACATCGACCAGCTGCCTCCTGCACACCTCCCACTGGGGATGTGCCCGCAACCAAAGTACATGCCCTTGACCGGAATCGAACCTGGGACCCTTCAGTCCACAGGCCGACGCTCCATCCACTGAGCCAAACCGGTTTGGCAACTCCTGCTGATTTTTATAGCCCAAAGTTATGGGGATTTCTCTTCCTGGCACTGGAACCCTGGGCCAAGGGTCTGGTGTGGGACTGGGATCTCTTGCTCCTCATGGAAGGCCTCCTCAGCCAAGATATCTTTTCCAATTAGAAAAACACCACACATGGGTGTCGAACCAGCCTGTTCCATGTGGGCTTCTTCTTCTTTTTTTTTTTTTTTAAATATATTTTATTGATTTTTTACAGAGAGGAAGGGAGAGAGATAGAGAGTTAGAAACATTGATGAGAGAGAAACATCGATCAGCTGCCCAGGTACATGCCCTTGTCCGGAATCGAACCTGGGACCCTTCAGTCCGCAGGCCGACGCTCTATCCACTGAGCCAAACCGGCTTCGGCTGGGCTTCTTCTTTACTTCTCTAGTTGTAGAACCTCTGTTCAGTCAGCTTTCAGGTGGTTCTGAATGATGGCTTTTCTGTATTTTAGTTGTAATTTTGATGTGGTTGTGGGAAGATACAAGTTTACCAATGCTGCCATCTTGATCGGAAGTCCTGTCATTTCTTTTTCTTGTCTTCTTATTTTGGCGAGGATGTCTAATGCAATGTGGACCAATTTTTTGGTACTATTATTGAATTTTACTGTGAAAGTTATGTTAGCCTGAAAAATTATAAATTCTCTAAATAAGCTTTTATAAGAATCTCCTATAAAGGAGTTTGGGGACTAATATTTTTTGAGTGTTTTTGGAAGAATACTGGATTACAAATTCAATTTCATTAACTGCTACTGATATGTAAATGTTTGTTATTTCTTAAGTCAATTTAGCCAAATTTAGTTCATTATTTCTTAAGTCAAACTTTAAGAAAAATTTCTATTTAAGTTTCAAATTTTGCTGTTGTAAATTTATTCATAGTATTTTATTATGATTGAAACTGTATAGTAATTTTAGTTAAATTCCTTTGTTTGGTTCCAGATATTATTTATTCTAAGTTTCTAAAATATTAGTCTTTTTAGAAGTGTATCTTTTACTATAGAACCAACTTTGATAAGCTTAAAAAAGAATTAGAATTTATTTTGTTATTTTAAACTGTCTTATAATATATGTTACATTTATAGTGTATAAATAAATCTACAAAATAAATCTATAATTTTCTTTATTGTAATTACTGTTGCTCCAAGCCACTCTTCAGAAAGTGATGTACTGGTAGATTCATTTTCAATTTAAGGGTAGTTACTTTTCTTCCAGTCCAGAGTGTTTAAAATTGTTAAATAATAGTGATACCTTAATAATAGCACAGTTACTTAATCATACTAGTATAAATTGGAATTGCTAATTAAAAGCAAATTAAGATATTTTTACTCTTGCTTAGTGAACAAAACCCCATAGCCTTATAATTATGGTATTTTATTACTCTGCTTATATTACTGACACAAATCACATCTGTCAAAATGTTTTCTGTTTTCAGCAATAAAAATTTCTATAGCATACATATAATTTTACTTTTCTTATTCAACTCTATTTCTATTAGTATATAACCAGAAATCTCTTTTTTTAAATGTTTTTATTTATTTCAGAGAGGAAGGGAGAGGGAGAGAGAGATAGAAACATCAATTATGAGAATCATTGATTGGCTGGCCTCCTGCACACCTACCCCCTCCCCCTTACTGAGGACGGAGCCTGCAACCCGGATATGTGCCCTGACTGGGAACCAAACCATGACCTCCTGGTTCATAGGTCGATACTCAACCACTGAGCCATTCCAGCTGGGCCAGAAATCTTTTCTATGTTCTAGAATAAAAGATTCATTTTTAAAGCTACTGGGAAATGGAGTCTCATGAATAAATTAGCAATAATTCATTAAGATAATGAATGAAAAACATTTAATGATTTTTTACATTTAGTATCATTAGTTTGTTAACATCAAATTTAAAGCAAACCACTAATTCTTCAAATGAAAGAAAATGTAAAAGTGAAGAAATTGTTGACACCTACCATCACTAAGTCATACCTTTGAAGATACAGAGATTTAAAAAAGCAAGCAGTAGAGTACTAACTAGAAATCATGATGAAAAATTTTCCATCACTGTAAGAATAAAAAATTAAGATTAAATTTTATCCAAATTGCAAAAACATACTGTTTTTTAGAGACCTATGTATGCTGTGTATGGTCACATGTATTGGATATTTTCCCCTCTTCAATTAAGGAAACATTAATCAAACACTTATATATCTGTGGCACTGAAGACACAAAAATAATTAGGGTATGGTTCCTACCCGCAGGATGTTCATTCACAATCTATGGAATAAGCAAATTTGTAAAAAAAAAAACAATCAAAATATAATATGACAAGTGCTACATAGTGTTGGTAATAGCCATGACCCAGTGGAGGGGGTGGGAGGAGCAGACTGGACAATAATTAAGATGAACCCAGGGTACAGGGTCAAGTGCTTCTCAAAGGCCTTTCCACTGTTTAGAATGTTTTGTTAATATTTTAGTGCATTACACAAGATCTGTATTTACTAATGTATTTATATACAATAATGAAGTAAAATACTAAAAATCAGTATATCCTTTTAAATTTCTGTTAGGTGCATTTCAAGTAATAGTAACATCTAAAGATCAATTATTGGTTAAATTCTCTACATGCATGAGATTTTATAAAATAGCTGTGATGAGAGAGAGAACCAAGATGGGTACTTGCTACCTCTCACAACCACATCAAAATAACAACTAAAATAGAGAACAATCATCATTCAGAACTGCCTGAACGCTGGCTGAATGGAAGTCCTACAACTAGAGAAGTAAAGAAGAAAGTACACTGAGACTGGTAGGAGGGGCAGAGGCACAGAACAGATTAGTCTGACACCCATGTGTGTCTTTTTTTTTAATCAGGAGGGAGATGGTCTCTGCAGAGGTGGCCCGTGAGGAGCAAGGGGTCCCAGCCCCACACCAAACCCCCAGTCCAGGCTCCCAGAGCTGGGAAGAGAAGTCCCCATAACTATGGGCTGTAAAAACTAGCAAGGATTGTGAATGAGTGACATGGAGGCTGCTGGAGACTAAGGAGTTCCTTTAAAGTGCCAGTGCACGAACTTACATGGTCCTGCTTCCTCTAAGCTACAGTGCCAGGGTGAAACACATTTGAGGAGAACTGGATTGTCTGGCATCAGGGGCAGGAATTCAGGGATGGCTTTCTACCAGATGGAGGTTCTCTCAGGGGTCACTGCTCCTTTGCTGGGACATCCAGGTCACAGGGCTGACTGGCAGCCATATATGAGTCTCCATCAGCCTGGCTCACACTGTACACTCTGCCCTGGTGATTCCCCGAGACCCCGCCTCATCCAATTTGCAGCCCCACCCAACCTGTGTGCAGCAGCTTTCCCACATGAATGGCTTGTCCTTGCTCAGGTTTCAGACTTTGCTAAAATCTCTCAAACAAGCAGCATCTGGGTCAGGGTGCTCCAAATCTATCAGTAAAAGGCCCAAGACTCAGCACTGCTGGGAGCCGGTCCATCCTTGCTGCTTGACACAGTTGCTGCAGAGAAGAAACATCTGCACAGCATATGTTTCAAGGGACCTGGCGTATATGGCATACTGTTCTTAATATGTTTGCTCCCCTTCTTGGCGCTATGTGTTTTAACCAAGGTCACCTCTCCGAGAAAGGCTTCCCCAGGTAGGAAATTTTCCCTGAAGTTAGGGAGGGAATAAAACCCCTTAACTAAGTGCCAGGTGGGTAGTTAATCACTTTAAGAACAATCACGCTTAAGCTACATAATCTTTACTCCCTGGAATAAGAAACGCCCTAACCTTTGGAATAGAAATTGACAGGATTAAAATCAACTGGTATAAATACAGATGTAACAAGACAACAGGACAAAGAACCTAGACACAGAACCTAGCAAGAGAACTTGGACAGAACCTAGAGACAGAACCTAGAGACAGAACCTAGGGAGAGAACATGGCAAAAGATCCTGGACAGAACCTGGCTACAGATCTTGGCTGGAGAACCTAGACAGAACATGGCAGGAGAACCTGGATAGAACCTGGCAACCGAACCTGGCTGGAGAACCTGTAGAACCTGGCTGGAGAACCTAGAACCAGAACTTCTCTGGAGATCCTGAACAGAACTTTGCTAGAGAACCTGACTAGAATCTGGCAACAGAACCTGGCTGAGGAACCCAACTATGATGATCACCTGAATGCTGCCTCCGTGTCATTCCTTCTTCACCTACTCCGTCCACACCTTTGGGGACCCCTGGACCTGCTGGGGTTGGACCCCAGCATAGCACTAGCACCAGCCTGCATTGCATCACAGCTGGGCCTTGCCTGGGCATTTCCAAACCCAATACAAATAGGAGGAAGCTGCAGATCTCTCTTTAGCTCCTGCCAGGTATCCCCAGGCTATGGCTCAGGTTCCACCTCCTTGGAGACCCAAAAGGCAGTACACCCAGTGGACAGTGTTGGACTATACCAGATTACAACTCTACACATCCATAAGCAACACACCTAAGGGGCAGACTCAGTGAGTACCAAAGCCCCACTGAAGCAAGTCCTGCTCCATAGGGGTGTCTCCTGCACAGCAGCTCTGCCATTGTAAATGCAGCTGGTCCTCATAACCAATTGGCCTGGAGGTCAATTCTTCCCAGTGATGCCAACAGCAACCAAGTCTCAACTACATCAAGACTGTGCTCACATCCTGCACAGGGGCGCACCTAGAGTGACCAGCTCAGGTGACTGGGGAGGCTAAGCCACTGGGCCCTATAGGACATCTGCTACACAAGGCCACTCTACCAATTCCAGGAGATATAGCAGCTCTAACCAATATAAAGAAACAAACACAGGGAAGCAGCTGAAATGCAGAGACAAAGAAACATGTCACAAATGAAAGAAATGGAAGAAACTACTGGATTCAGAATTCAAAACCATGGTTATAAGACTACTCAAGAATCTTCATGAGACCAAGAAGGAACTTAGTGAGACTTTCAAGGATCTTAGTAAGAATACCAAACACATGGAAAATGACCAGTCAGAAATTAAGCATATGCTGACTGAAATAAAGAATAATATACAGGGATTGAACAGTAGAGTAGAGGATTCCAAGAATCAAATCAATGATTTGAACTTTGAAGAAGCAAAAAATACCCAATCAGAAGAACAAAAAGAAAAAAGAATCCAAAAATATAAAGATAATGTAAGGAGCCTTTGGGACAACTTCAAGTGTACCAATGTTCTCATTATGGGGGTGCCAGAAGAAGAGAGAGAGCAAAATATTGAAAACCTATTAGAAGAAATAATGACAGAAAACTTCATCTACCTGGTGAAAGAAATAGACTTACAAGTCCAGGAAGCACAGAGAGTCCCAAACAAGAGGAACCCAAAGAGTACCACACTAAAACACATCATAATTAAAATGCCAAGGGCAAAAAACAAAGAGAGAATCTTAAAAGCAGCAAGAGAAAAGCAGTTAGTTCCTACAAGGAAGTGCCCATATGACTGTAAGCTGATTTCTCAACAGAAACTATGCAGGTCAGAAGGGAGGGGCAAGAAATATTCATAGTGATGAAAAGCAAGGACCTACAACCAAGATTACCCTACCCAGCAAAGCTATCATTTAGACTTGAAGGTCAGATAAAGAGCTTCACAGACAAGAAAAAGCTAAAGGAGTTCATCATCACTGAAACAGTATTACATGAAATGTTGAAGGGTATTCTTTAAGAAGAGGAGGAAGAAGAAAAAGATAAAAACCATGAACAACAAAATGGTTTAAATACATATCTATCAACAATTGAATCTAAAAATCAAAATAAACGAATAAGAAATCTAATGAACAGAATAAACTAGTGAATAAAATAGAATCAGAGGAATGGAAATGGAATAGACTGATGATTCTCAGAGGGAAGGGGGCTGGGGGGCAGGAAGAGATTAAACAAAGATCTTATATGCATATGTGCATTTCCTAAGGACACAGGGTGTCTAATAGGGTGATGAAGGCGTGGAACTAGGCGGGAACTGGGTGAAGCGGGGCAATGGGGGGAAAAGAGGAACATTTGTAATACTCTCAACAATAAAAATTTTAAAAAATGTAGAAAAAGTAAATAAAATGGCTGTGATAAATACAGAGAATTAACTTTAAGTTTCAAATGTATAGTGTACAAGTTAAGAAAATGAATACCAACTATGTATGGTGTGAGATGGATAACTAGATTTATTGAGGTGATCACTTTCATAAGTTATGTAAATGTCTAATCACTGGTGTGTACACCTGAAACTAATGTAATATTGTACAACTATAATTGAAAAATTTAAAAAATATTAAAAAGAAAATGAACACCACTTAAAAGGTAAGTACCATTCAAGGAAATTGTAAAAATTCTCTCTTACTGGCAAACCATGAACTTTTGTTAAATGCTCTTATTCAAGACAGCTTTGAGCTGATTAAACTTTGCTGGTTACCCTATGCAGCACTATCTAGTAGTTATAGTAGTGAAACTTCTATGTAGTGAAACTTTACAGGAATACCTGTGTCCCTTTTATTGGATGTTCATCTCAACGTGAACTAAACAGCTACACCCATGAAATATGGGCCAAATTAGCTGGTGTTTACTTTGAACACACTGACCTTTGGGAAATGAATTCCCTTTTCCTCTCTAAACTTTTACTGTCTGTCTTGCAATATTTCTCATAGCCACGATGGACTGCCAGTGAAGTGACACACATATCATAAGTCACCATCATTTTGATCTTTTGGGTCTGGGAGACCTATGCCTAATTCATGTCTCAGCTGTTTGTATATAACCATTTTTAAATGGCATATTTTGGTGATATCTTGATAAAATAAAAACTGAGGAACTTAACTTGTCTCTAAAGCCCAGATGACAAACATTCATGACTAGGAGCTCTGTATCCACTTATGTCCACCAGAGCGCAGACAGCAAAGCAAGTGCATGCGTGTCCCTGCCACTTGTTGGCAGGACAGCCCCTAAGCCTCTCCCCCTCTTGTACTTGAACGCACAGTAACCAGCATATAGGTCAAGAATCAGGTCCTGGCACTTATCGCTAAAGGGTTTCTTTAAACACACACACACACACACACACACACACACACACACACACACACACCTTCCTTAAAGGGATGTAGGAGGCAACACAGTTGCCTAATAAAACCAAGAGGCTGTGCAGAGAGCCTGTTCCTGCTGGACCAGCCTGGATTTTCCCTCCCTCCTTCTCGGAGGCCCTGTGTCCCCTAAGCCTCCAAGGTTTAAATAGTCCTTGGAGATCTCAGGCCTGAAGTTCTAGCAAGTCCTGCTCACCCACCTTCGAGGGAGACATCCATAGGAAAGCACCCCCCCCCCCCACCCTGCGCAGCCGCCGGCCAGCCCCTAGGAAATCTTTACTCAGCTGAGAACTGGGCTCTGCAGGAACCTCCAACCTCAGTTACCCAAAGGGACCTCAGAGAGTCCCGAACCTCGCTCTACAGCTCGGCTGCTCCCACAACTTCCCAAAGATTCCTAGCAATATTCCCAGAGGCCGGTTTCCAGCGAGCTATCAGGGGTCCCGGATCCCGAATCCCGCCCGTGCTCCGCACACTTACCCGCTGCGCTGGCCGGAGCCTCTCGAAAAGCGTTCCTGATGCCCTGGACCAAAACGTCAGAACGTTCTCTACCTGCTCACTGTGGCTGACGCGTGCGCCCCGCACCAGGGCCCGGCCTCGCCGCCCCAGCGGTCATCCCCACGGCCTCCAGCTCCGCTCCCAGGGCTAACGAATAAGCTGCTCCGGGTCCCCCCCGCC
>NW_005871067.1:2941468-2975832 GCF_000147115.1 Myotis lucifugus | reverse complement strand
CCTGATTCCACATCCTCCTATCCAACCCACTCCCACCCCATCACCCACCAGCGTCCCTACCAGCGCCTGCCTCCCCCTCTCCCTGCATCATCCCCCATCACCGGTTCGGGACCAGCCCTAGTCTCCTCCCTCCCCTACACTCTCATGAGGCGAGGCAGGGTGCCTTGGTGGTTGCTGTCCGCGTGAGACCCAGACCTGGTGACTACTGTCCCCGGACAGCGGAGGGGAGGCCTGAGGGCATGAACCAGCGCGCGCACCCGGAGTGGTCTGGCGCGGGCGGAGGAGCGCCGGCGACACAGTCCGGAGACTTTAAGTAGCGCAGCCAGCCTGGCTCCCCTCAAGCACACTCACTGGGACCACAGTCAGGCCCTTGTGCGTTTAAGAACCTGTTCCGATGCGCTTGAGACCTGGCCCCGCTGGGGGACAGGCAGGTCCTCGCGGTCACTCATTCCCACTGGTCCTGGTGACCGCACAGGAGCACAGCCTACGCTGCTGGCCTCAGGGTAGAGGTTTGAGGTCTGTCTTCTTTCCTGCTCAGAGATGACATCCCGCACTTAGCTGGGCACCTGCGACACAGGCCAAGATCCAGGAAGGACCTGCTGTGACTCTGCCAGCTCGACTGGCTCAGCTAAGGCCCCTCTGCATTGCTTCCCTCCCCAGGGTCCAGCACGGGCCTGGCCCGCAGGGGTCTTTCATAGGTATTAGGGGGCTGAACTTTGTTGGCCATCCTAAAGCTGAAAATGAGCCCAGAGCTCCCTTTATGAGTGGTGATTTATTGCAGGAATGGGGCAAAACTGGAGTGCCTGGTTGCTTTAAAATCCCCATGGAGCAGTTTCCACGGGCTGCTTTCATCAGGGCTGAGATCTGTTCAGATTAGCAGTCTGCCTGCCCTGGAGAGTTTACCTGTCCAGCTGTTCCCAGGAGAAAGAAAACCAAGCGTCCACAGGCACATCTGGAATCTCTTCCCCTTGTGGAACTACGTGGTGTGTGTGTGTGTGTGTGTGTGTGTGTGTGTGTGTGTGTGTTGGTACTTTTGTAGACTCCGTGTTTGTTTGTTTTTAAATTGAGAAATATCACTGGAGATTTTCAAATATTTTTTATTCCCTCTGAGAAGCATGAGTAGTTTCTATTTATTTTTTGATCACAAGAGAACGAAGGTTCATAATACTTGTAGTCTCCTTACAACTATTATTGTTATTCCTGGGGTAATAAATGGAAATAGAATATTGCCATTATTTTAAACTTTTCATTAAATTGATTTGTATTAAAAAGCAAATACAGAAGGTCAAAAGCGGGAGTCCCATTTCTCAGCCCCGCTCAGAAATATCAGCATGAAACCCCAGTGCATTTCCTTCCAGTCTTTTCTATGCCATTGATATAGTTTCTACTGGGGGTCTTCAGGAACACAAAGCTAAATCATGAAAGATGGCAGGTTTTTGCTAGGAAAAGACCGGAGACTAGTGGTTAGTTTGGCCTCTTCCGTTTCTTTGAGAAGCTGGGTAACCCATCCAGGACTATATGCCACTTGTTCATATGACTGGGAAACCAGTTTCTCAGATTTAAGGGCCAGAGTAGAACCCAGAATGACGGGGAGCTGCTTGCTGCTGCCACCTGCTGTCAGCAACGGTCACTGCAGGTGCTGCCTGCTCCCAGGTCCCTGGGCTCCCTCAGGATGGCAGGGCCCAGCCAGCACTAGCCTCCTAGGGCCCTCCTGCGCCTGCCCTGGCACACCCTCCCTCCACAAACCTCACCGCTCCATTGCTCTGGAGTTTGTGTTTCCAAATGTAGCTATCTAGCCATTGTTGTTCCGTTAGGGTAACCATGAAAATGGAAAACAAAAACACATAAACATACACTGCTTCCTCTCATAAGTGGTATAATGAGCAATATTAGCAAACTGCTATAATCTCCTGGTTACAGTGAGTGGCTTGTCATCAGATTCTTAGGTAGGTTTTTCCTCTGGTTTCTGTCACCTGGATTTTGGAATCTCGCCATCTAGGCCTGAAAACGCCACCATCCGATGATTTCTTGGTCATCACTCGTGTGTGCGTATGTGTGTGTGTGTGTGTGTGTGTGTGTGAGAAGGAAGATGACTTATTTTAAAAAGCATTTTAAATCATCATCTCATATTAACACAACAACTCTTTAAAGATTCAGTGTTATTTGACTTTACTTCTCTTATATTGTTAATGTGAATGTACTTGAGAATGTACACTTGAAATTAGGTAATGTGATATATTTTATGCTATGTTTATTTTACCACAATATTTTAAAGTGAAATAAGAAAGAGATCTCTTTTCTCAACATTGAAAGACACTGACCACAAACGTGTTAAAAAGTATTCTGGACTCAAGCATACATCAAACACTGTTGATGTCCCTATCCTATTTTATTAGAGCTATAATGCACCAAAATAAATCCCTAAGCTTATACATATTGACCATAAACATTAAACTAATCAGGCAAGTCTGAGCACACAGCTGTCTTTCCCTGCCCAGTGAGAAAGAGTCATGTTCAAGTCTGGTCAAGTCATTGAGGGAAGAAGTACCAGAAAATCACTCTGCCTGGCACACAAGGTCTGTGTGGGTCCCTCTTGAAGACAGGAAGTGGTGGCAGCTGGCAGTCGGCATGTATATGAAGCACTTTCCAGCTGAGTGAGGCCCAAGGGTCAGGAGGAGGCTGGTGCTTTGTTCTAGTAGCCAAGACCGGGAGGAAGTTTCCCATAGGACCCACTCTCCCTGGGACTCCCTTTCTGGAGTGCTGTGGCTCCCTTCTTCCCTGCTGGTCCCTCTCCCTCCCCTCCTCCTTCAAGTCCTCTTCCTCAGCTGGATAGGATACCTCCCCTGCTGCCAGCTCTCAGGTTTGCTGAGAAAATTCAGAATTTCCTGAGCTGACTTCATGCGGCACAAACTACTCCCTGAGGAATGAATAGTAAAACAGTGGCTACTTTCACAAGGATTAGGACTCTCAAGATAAGAGATCCCAAAGCATGTTTTGTCTTAAAAACCAAAGCAAAGCTCTAGCCGGTTTGGCTCAGTGGATAGAGCATCAGCCTGTGGACTGAAGGGTCCCAGGTTTGATTCTGGTCAAGGCACATGCCTGGGTTGTGAGCTCGATCCCCAGTGGGGGGTGTGCAGGAGGCAGCCGATCAATGATTCTCTCTCATCCTTGATGTTCTATCTCTCTCTCCCTCTCGCTTTCTCTCTGAAAACAATAAAAAATATATATATTTTTTAAAATAAAAATATTTTTTTAAGAAAGCAAAAAGCGTGAAAAATCATTCAGGCCTATTTTCACAGAAGGAGAACTCCACCTTCAGAATGTGGGATGACAATCCCAAGGGCCCAGGACAGCATTGGTTCTGACTCTGAGCCCTTTTAAAATTGGTAGTGCGATCTAAGCAGAGGGTGTATTTAAAGTCTGGGTTGGATAAAAGGATACTTAGATCTTCTGTCATTAACTATGTCATTAAGGATGCCACCGCCCAGACTGGTATAATCCCTTAGGAAGACTGTGGAGGTCATTCTCAAGCAGCAATTTCAAAATATATTATCAACATCAATACTAATCTACTCTTTGTAAGCTTCTTTATCACTTCTGCCCAGCACCTTTACCTCTGAGAATTCAGGTAAGTCTTACCCAACCCTTTGAGTTTGCTGGAATTATTTCAGGTTCACAGATAAAGAAATTAAGTTCTGAGCAATTAAGAGACTTCCCCCACAGTTATACAGCTTATAAGAAAACCCAACATTGCATAACTTTGTAAGAATTCAAGCTAATTTAAAAAGATATCGGTATGAGACAGCACTTGGCAGAGTAGCTGGCACAGAGGTGACCTCCGTGGATTCCATTGTCCCTTCTCCAGCACATCCTGTCATCGTTATGAGGCTATTTAAATGGGAGTGATCTTCTCCAACATCACAGATGAGCAAACTAGGCTTCAAAGACCCAAAGGGCTTGTCTGAAGTAACACAACTAACAAGTGGCCACATCCAGGTTTGAAAGACCTTGGCCCTATTGTGACTTTGAAATGCATAATTCAATTTGAATATACAGTATACCCAAGAGAGCTTTCATGTAACTTGTTAATTATTATTTTCCAATTAAAAAAATGTTTAATGTTGACACTATTGCAGATGTTCCCCATTTTCTCCCCCTTTGCCCATCTCCATCCACTTCTGCATCCTCCTGTCTTGGCCTTCACCACACTATTGTCCATGTCCATGGGGTGTGCATATATGTTCTTTAACCCCTTCGCCTTCTTTATCCAGTCACCACCACCTTCCTCCCCTCTGGTACCTGCCAGTCTGTTCCATGTTTCCATGCTTCTGGTTCCATCCATGCGTCAGTTTATTTTGTTCATTAGATTCTAAATATTAGTGAGATCATATGGGATGGACCTGGAGAGTATTATGCCAACTGGCCAATTATTTTAAACTTCCCTAGTATTTCAACAACTGACTCACAATGTAAGTACATTCTCTGTTTTTGGAAACACTCTAGGACCAGTGACTTTAACTAGAGCTCGTTTGAGAGGGAAGTGTTTTCCAAAAAGCTCCCCGCTGCAGGGTCAAAACTACATGTGTTTGAATGCAAAATACTTATGCCAACACAAATAGGACGATGACCTACCATGGCACAGGCGCTCGCCTCCTGCTGTCTGGAGGAGGCAGCCACGGGGACAGAGCAAGACAGGGATGGGTCCTGTGTTCTGAGCTCTACAAAGAGGGGACTGAGCTGTGCTCCTTAAATCCCCCTGGCGCTTGGGGTGTGCCCTAATTTCTGATCTCAGGCTGGTGATTCACCTCGTGGACTGGAGGCCTTAATTAATGGAGATCCGGGGTGTTGTAGGAAGTGGTGGTGACTCAGCAAGCATTTTTCCTTCACCTGAGTCAGTCCAAATCACAGCCAATACGGGGTAGGACAGGCTTCTAAAAGGGTGTGGGGCCTCATCCTCAACCACCAGTGAAGAAGCAGACGAGTCCTCAGTGAAGAAGAAATGACATGTTGGTGCCTTGAACTCGGCGTAGGAGTGATTGGGGAAGCTAAGATGACGGTGCCGGGCCCTGAGCAGATGGCAGGCATAAGACGCTCCAGTCCCTGCTGACGTAGACCAGCCACTAGGCCCTGACCTGCAGGCTGGACAAGACAACCAGGGTCCAGGCCACGTGGAACTCAGTCAGAAATAGGCCTGGCCAGAGGCCATGAGACTCCCTGGGAAACCGGAACCTCTTGTCAACCACGTTTTGTCTGTGGCCTCAGGAGGCAGCAGAGCACCCCTGGGCCCACGGCCAAGCAGTCAGAGAATGTGAGATGCAGGCGTCTCCAACCCTAAGTTCTGGAAAGAGGTTTCCCTTTTTCCGTTCTGCTGCTCAAACCCCTACTGAGCATTACCAGGTGCCAATTCTCCATGAAATGCCCGAGACCAAGGTGAGGAAGACAATGGTGCTGCTGGGAAAAGCTTACATTCAGATAAAAAGTGAGACAGCTACTATAATGCAGCGGAAGACACTCCACCTGGGCCTCAGCCCTGCACTCATATTCCCACAAGAGTGCTCCTGGCTAAGTGGGATTTCAAGGTGCCCCTCCTGCTTCCCTCCCTCCCTCCCTGTTGCTCCTCCTCCTCCTTCCCTCCCTCCCTGTTGCTCCTCTCCTCTCCTCTCCTCTCCTCTCCTCTCCTCTCCTCTCCTCTCCTCTCCTCTCCTCTCCTCTCCTCTCCTTCATTCACCTGGCCCATGAGGCTCAGCGCCCTCTGGTCCCTCCCATGTGGTTCTGGCCTGCTCTGGGCTGTGGGGTCTGCTGGCTGGGCAGGCTGTGCCCCTGCAGAAGAGGCCAGCAGTTAATGAGTAGCTAGCTAATCCATCAATTTTGGAAAGAGGTATCAAAAGCCAATTTATCCTGCCTCTATAAAGCTGACATTTCATTCCTATCTGTCTGTCCTGTGTCTTATTTCTTATTTTGTTCTGAACTTGGGAGGGAGCTCAGGGGGTGCCCCACGGAGCCCTACCAGAGACCTGTGGCTAAGTGGCAGTTTGTGAAAGCCCAGAGCCTGGCCTCCCTTCCACTCAGCGCTGAGTGTCTATAGGGTCTATATCCACAGAACAAAGGAAGGAGCGGTGCACTCTGCCTCGGGTGGCTGGGGTGAAGACATTCCACCGAAGCCTGGAGCGGCTGGCAGGAAGAATAGACCCTCACTAGGCAGAGGAGGAGCAGTGAGGCGTGCTGGGCAGGTTGACAGCCTAAGCTGAGAGTGGCCCTCCCTGGGTGCCATGTGAGGACCTCCTGGAACTCGGTGCCAGCCAGGCCTCCTCATGGTTCCTCCCTTCATGGGACAGACCCCCAAGTCTCCCTCAAAGACCCTTTACTTCCCACACCCTTGCCCAGAACTGTGCTCTCTAGCTGAAGTCTACAGCCACCCTCTTCCGTCACCCACTATGGCCATGAAGGACGCTCTTGGTTTTCCTCGTTTCCTCACCCACCTCATGTCCCATCATTTCTGAGAGACTCTGATGCTTCCTGTCCATCCGATGTGGTTGGATGCTCTCCCCGTCGTCACAGAGAGTATGACCTCTGCCTGCCCTCATGGGTCACGGTCACACAGCGAACGTCACAGCACTGCTCGCTCTCTCCGATGCAGCCCAGAGGCTCCTCTCTGCTCAGAACTTGCCCTGTTCAGGGAGTTCCTGACCAGAGAGACTTGGAGACACAGGCTGCTTTCTTTCAACCCTCACAGCAACAAATAGGTCCATTTTCTGAGTCATCGAGAGAAGCTGAGCTTCTAAGAGACAGAATCAAGCCCAGAGAGTTTCAGGAAACTCCTTTTATTCCCTAACTCAGATATGCAGCACCCGGAAGAGTCAAGTTCACAGAGACAGAAGGTGTCAGGGTGGCTGCCAGGGACTGGGGGCACGGGAGTGGGGAGGTGACCCTCCTGGTTTCTCAGCCCTTTAGCAGCCATCATCTCCGAGGGCCCCAGAGCCACCTCCACAACCCACTCTGGAGGCTGGACGGTAAGGACCAGTCCCGGCCAAGTGCTGGGGACACTGTCCGGTCAGTGGTGTGTCCCCTTCTCTGCTCACCCTGACAGGCTGACACTGTCACCATCTGCATCTCTCTGATGGAGACATTCCACCTCTGAGGTTTGTGGCTCTTGTCAGCACCTGAGAAAAAGCCTGAGACCTGCTCCATCCCTTGTGATTATGTACACAAGGCCCCGTGGGAAGGCAAGGGCCTACTCTGGGCATGTCAGCCTCTCCCAACAGCACTGCACCATGGGCACCATCCTCAAATGCCAATGTCCCCAAAAGGCCAAGAGCTCTCGGTCCACTCGACTTCACTGTTGCCACTCACTTAGATCTCCTCACCCCCTCGGCGCCTCCCAGCCTCCCTGCCTGCACTCCTCCCAGCTTCACCCCTTCCCATCCAGACCTCATGGCCACACCTGAACCCCTGGCCTCACTGGCCTTCGGACAGACCTCACACGCAATCCTGGTGCTGGTTAACTCTCCTCACCTGGTCCTGCCAGGGAAAAGCGCCTAACTGTGCTTTTCACCTACAGTCCAACCTGGGACTGACAGTCTGTTCTGTCATCCAAGGCCTTGGACATCTGGTCCCAGTCCACACTGCCAAACTCGCCTTTTATTGCTTCCCTAGTGAAGTCCTCCACACAGGCCAAATGGTCTCTTCCTGGACCCGTGCATATGTCCCATTATCTTTTTAAAACTTGTGGTAAAATACACATAACATAAAATTTACCATTTTTAAGTGCGTGGTTCAGAGGTATCATGTACATTCATGTTGTGCTACCAATCACCTCCATCCATTTCCAGAACTCTTTTCATCTTGCAAACGGAAACACTGACTTTCTATTCCCACTCCCCCAGCCCCTGGCAACCACCATGTACTTTGTATCCCTATAAATCTGACTGCTCTGGGTGCCTCATATAAGTGGAAGCATATAGTATCGGTCCTTTTGTGACTGGCTTATTTCACTGAGTATAATGTCCTCCAGGCTCATCTATGTTGTAGCCCGTGACATGATTTCCTAACTTTATAAGGCTGACAATATTCCATTGTATGTATAGGCCACCATATAGATCAATGGGTATTTATGTTGTTTCCATCTTTAGCCATTGTGACTAATAATGCTGTGAACATGGGTTTGCAAATATTTGTTCAAATTGAGATCTCTCTCTTTTGGAAAAAGCAAGGCAAATGGGAAAGTTCATGCTTTCTGGAGATATTGTGATTCAAAATTGACCTAAACTTATATTTTTTTCTTTGGAAAAATAGATATCATAATTAATAAGGAGACTGAAAAATTTGAATGGACTATATTAGGTGATTTCCCCCTTTAACAAATAAGAGAAGTAAAGTCAAATAACACTGAATCTTTAAAGAGTTGTTGTGTTAATATGAGATGATGATTTAAAATGCTTTTTAAAATAAGTCATCTCCCTTCACACACACACACACACACACACACACACACACACACACACACACACACGAGTGATGACCAAGAAATCATCGGATGGTGGCGTTTTCAGGCCTAGATGGTGAGATCCCAAAATCCAGGTGACAGAAATCGGAGGAAAAACCTACCTAAGAATCTGATGACAAGCCACTCACTGTAACCAGGAGATTATAGCAGTTTGCTAATATTGCTCATTATACCACTTATGAGAGGAAGCAGTGTATGTTTATGTGTTTTTATTTTCCATTTTCATGGTTACCCTAACAGAACAACAATGGCTAGATAGCTACATTTGGAAACACAAACTCCAGAGCAATGGAGCGGTGAGGTTTTGTGGAGGGAGGGTGTGCCAGGGCAGGCGCAGGAGGGCCCTAGGAGGCTGGTGCTGGCTGGGCCCTGCCATCCTGAGGGAGCCCAGGGACCTGGGAGCAGGCAGCACCTGCAGTGACCGTTGCTGACAGCAGGTGGCAGCAGTGAGCGGCTCCCCGTCATTCTGGGTTCTACTCTGGCCCTTAAATGTGAGAAACTGGTTACCCAGTCACATGACCAAGTGGCATATAGCCCTGGATGGGTTACCCAGCTTCTCAAAGAAACGGAAGAGGCCAAACTAACCACTAGTCTCCGGTCTTTTCCTAGCAAAAACCTGCCATCTTTCATGATTTAGCTTTGTGTTCCTGAAGACCCCCAGTAGAAACTATATCAATGGCATAGAAAAGACTGGAAGGAAATGCACTGGGGTTTCATGCTGATATTTCTGAGCGGGGCTGAGAAATGGGACTCCAGCTTTTAACTTTATATGCTTCTGTATTTGCTTTTTAATGCAAATCAATTTAATGAAAAGTTTAAAATAATGGCAATATTCTATTTCCATTTATTACCCCAGGAATAACAATAATAGTTGTAAGGAGACTACAAGTATTATGAACCTTCGTTCTCTTGTGATCAAAAAATAAATAGAAACTACTCATGCTTCTCAGAGGGAATAAAAAATATTTGAAAATCTCCAGTGATATTTCTCAATTTAAAAACAAACAAACACGGAGTCTACAAAAGTACCAACACACACACACACACACACACACACACACACACACACACACCACGTAGTTCCACAAGGGGAAGAGATTCCAGATGTGCCTGTGGACGCTTGGTTTTCTTTCTCCTGAGAACAGCTGGACAGGTAAACTCTCCAGGGCAGGCAGACTGCTAATCTGAACAGATCTCAGCCCTGATGAAAGCAGCCCGTGGAAAGTGCTCCATGGGGATTTTAAAGCAACCAGGCACTCCAGTTTTGCCCCATTCCTGCAGTAAATCACCACTCATAAAGGGAGCTCTGGGCTCATTTTCAGCTTTTAGGATGGCCAACAAAGTTCAGCCCCCTAATACCTATGAAAGACCCCTGCGGGCCAGGCCCGTGCTGGACCCTGAGGAGGGAAGCAATGCAGAGGGGCCTTAGCTGAGCCAGTCGAGCTGGCAGAGTCACAGCAGGTCCCAATTATGCCCCATTTAATTAATTATCTGTTTAGACTTAGTGGGACAAACGCAGGTGACCAGGAGTCAGCAATAACGGCCTATCCCCTGGTGCTTCAATGTCTAAACAGCTGAGCCGAACTGGAACACATAAACACACAAGACAGAATTAGTAGGCAATCACACAAGGTTTATTTATCTATTCCTAGTGGGTCCTAGGCTCCAGCAAAGGCCACCCGGCGATGCACACTGAAAGACGGATGAAGAAGATGGAGACAGACAGGTGGCCACACTTGGTTCAGGCTCACACAGCAGAGCAGTCAATCAGGGGCTTGTCTCACGGAGCGACCTGGAGTCCTCCTCTCAGGCAGGAGACAACGACTGGAGAAAAATCTGTTGCTTATATAGCCAGTAGTAAACAACTTGTGTCCTATCAGTGTGGGCCAGACCGTGTGCCTTTGCTAGGAGCAGGGTGTTTATGCTTTAAGGGCTTAGGACATTCAAATCAAGGTAGTGGGGCATTCACCACATTTTGGAAGTTACAGAGTATTGGGGTCTTTACACAGCAAACATTTGACACATTAATCATTTCACACAATAATTATTTCCACACATTAGAGGGGTTTCCTTGTGACCATAACATTATTATAACACAGCAGGTCCCTCCTGGATCTTGGCCTGTGTCGCAGGTGCCCAGCTAAGTGCGGGATGTCATCTCTGAGCAGGAAAGAAGACAGACCTTAAACCTCTACCCTGAGGCCAGCAGCGTAGGCTGTGCTCCTGCGCGGTCACCAGGACCAGTGGGAATGAGTGACCGCGAGGACCTGCCTGTCCCCCAGCGGGGCCAGGTCTCAAGCGCATCCGAACAGGTTCTTAAACGCTCAAGGGCCTCTCTGACTGTGGTCCCAGTGAGTGTGCTTGAGGGGAGCCAGGCTGGCTGCGCTACTTAAAGTCTCCGGACTGTGTCGCCGGCGCTCCTCCGCCCGCGGCCAGACCACTCCGGGTGCGCGCTGGTTCATGCCCTCAGGCCTCCCCTCCGCTGTCCCGGGACAGCAGCCACCAAGGCACCTTGCCCCGCCCTCGTGCCTGAGAGGTCTGGGGCTGATCTCAAGAACAGGGTGGAGTAATGCAGGTGTAGGTGGGGTAGGGATGCGGGTACCGGTGGGGGTGGGGATGCGGGGCAGTTGCAGGAGGAGGAGGGAGTGAGGATGTGCAAGGCGGGGCTGGGTGGGCTCGGGGTGTGGCCGGTGGTGGGCCTGGTATTACCTGGCCCTTCTTGGCCACTCCAGGCTCCAGCAGAGGTAGAGAAAGTTTCCTTCTGGAGCGGCAGGAGCGCTGTTCTAGGACCGAGGGCCTGCGTAGCGGGTAAGCGCAGGGTGCGGGCAGAACCCAGAACCGGGCGGGCCGGGGACAGTTGAATGGAAACCGGCCTCTGGGAATTCTGCTGGGAGTTTGGGAAGTTGTAGCAGTAGCAGGGCTGGTGAGCGGGGCTCAGGACTTTCTGAGGTCCTTTGGGCTAATTGAGGTTACTGTGCTGCTGGAGGTCCCTGCAGAGCCGAGCTGTCAGCTGACTAAAGATTTCCTGGGGGTTGGCAGGAGGCTGGTGGTGGAGGATGATCTCATGGGGTGTCTCCCTGTGGGGGGAGCAGGACTTGCTCTAGAACTTCAGGTCTGAGGGCTCCAGTGACTATTTAAACCCTGGAGGCTTAGGGAACACAGGGCCACGGGGAGGGCACCCCCCGCTGGTCTAGCAGCACCCGGCTCTCTGCACAGCTTCTTTGTTAGGAACGATGTTGCCTCTTAAGCCCCTTTAAGGAACGTTTAAAAAGTAACCCTTTAGCGGTAAGTGCCAGGACCTGATTCTCGACCTAAATGCTGGTTACTGTGCGTTCAAGTAGAAGAGTGGGAAAGGCTTATCTGACCACAGTGATCCTTTCTTTTAGGGGCTGTCCTGCCAGCAAGTGGCGGGGACACGCATGCACTTGCTCTGCTGTCTGCGCTCTAGTGGACAGAAGTCTACCTCGGATGCAGAGCTCCTAGTCATGAATATTTGTCATCTGGGCTTTAGAGACATGTGGAGTTCGCAGTTTTTATTTTATCATGATATCACCCAAATATGCCATATATATTTTACTCAAATATGGAATGTAATGAACTAACAAGCAAAATAGAGACAGACTCATAGATAGAAGTAGGCTGACAGCTGTGGGTGTGGGCGGCTGGGTGGAGGTGTGGAAGCATTGAGCAAAAAAGAAAGAAAAAGAGAAAAAAACTCTTGGACACACCAACAACAGTGTGGTGATTGTGGGGGAGGGAGGGAGTGAAGGAGGTGGAGGAGGGTCTAGGCGGGATGGAAATTTGACTTGGGGTGGTGAACACACAATACAGTGTACAGATGATGTGTTGTGGAATCGTGCACCTGAAAGCTGTATAATTTTGTTATCCAGTGTCACCCCAATAAATTCAATAAAAATAAAAAAATAAAAACAGTTATATACAAATAGCTGAAACATGAATTATGCATTGGTCTCCCAGACCCAAAAGATCAAAATGATGGTGACTTATGATATGTGTGTCACTTCACTGGCAGTCCATCGTGGCTATGAGAAATATTGCAAGACAGACAGTAAAAGTTTAGAGAGGAAAAGGGAATTCATTTCCCAAAGGTCAATGTGTTCAAAGTAAACACCAGCTAATTTGGCTCATATTTCACGGGTGTAATTGTTTAGTTCATGTTGAGATGAACATTTAATAAGGGGAATGCAGATATTCCTGTGAAGTAATTCTCAGAAGCTTCACTACCATAACTACTAGACAGTGCTGAGCAGGGTAACCAGCAAAGTTTAATCGGCTCAAAGCTGTCTTGAATAGGGCATTTAACAAAAGTTCATGGTTTGCCGATGAGAATGTGAATTCCTTGAATGTTACTTACAGTTTAAGTGATATTCATTATCTTAACTAAAATAACTTTTACACTGTACATTGGAAAGTTAAAATTAATTCTCTATTTATCATAGCCATTTTACAAAGCCTCATACATACAAGGAATTGAAACAAAAATTAGGTCTTTTTATGTTACCATTACTTGAATATGCAGCTAGCAGAGAATAAATAGCACACACATATTTTGAGGATTTTACTCAGTATTGCACGTTAATACATTAGTAACACATAGTGTGTATAATGTACTAAATGTATTAAATCATTCTAGAGATTCTAACTTCTATAAAAATCCAGTAATAGTACAAAAAAAGTTAAGACCAATATTAGGTATGAATAAAGACTCCAAAATAAAGTAATAGGAAATTGAATTTGCCTCTTTCATCCCTTGCCCGGACTTTGGTTTTGTCCCTATCTTCCACTAAGTGGTCACTTGAGGTCCACCCTTGGCCTCCTTATTGTGAGATCACAGGGCCCCTTCTTCTGGAAGGCTCTGAAAACATTGACCTTGTTAGTCACCTTCTGCAAAGTCCTCCATCTGTCTCCTCAATTCTGGGCCATCCCAGTTCTCATTCTTTTTTTTTTAAATATATTTTATTGATTTTTTACAGAGAGGAAGGGAGAGAGATAGAGAGTTAGAAACATCGATGAGAGAGAAACATCGATCAGCTGCCTCCTGCACATCTCCCACTGGGGATGTGCCCGCAACCCAGGTACATGCCCTTGACCGGAATCGAACCTGGGACCCTTCAGTCCGCAGGCCGACGCTCTATCCACTGAGCCAAACCGGTTTCGGCATCCAGTTCTCATTCTTGATGACTGCTCTCAGGGGAATAAGCCTTCTGAGACCTAAAAGGCATCAGCAGGGGAGTCAGACTCTCCTGGTCCTGGGTGGCCTTCCTCCCAGCCCTTCCTGGTTTCCTTGCATCTGCTGGCTCTGTGGTGTCTGATCTTTACAAATATGCAAGATCTACCTGACCATTTTCCTCCCACGGTTAGACTTTTCTAAAAGAACGTTGCCAGATGACTAGGAGAAACAATAATGAAAATAAAATATAAAAGGATAAAACAAATTTTCAGGGCACAAAGTCCAAGAACCTAATAAAACTTAACGACTATGGACTCTCCGGCAGAACCCATCAGACAACACTGAGGGTGGTCCCTTCCTGCCATCCTCTCCAGGGAGGGTCTCTGGTCTCCAGCTCTGCTCTGTCTTAGGTCCTCACCCACCTTGTCAGATCGCGTGCCCTTCATGAAGCACCCACCACACATTGGCCACCTTTACACGCACCAAGGGCAATGAGTCGGTTCTGTATCCTCTTCATCTCTTGTGCTGCATTGTCCATGACATCTGTCTCTAAACTCTGTTCTTAGCACTGTGGCCCTCACCCAGAAGAGGAGGTGCTACCCTGTAGACCCTCTTCCCAGCTGCTTCTAACCCCAGGTCTCCAGCTTCCTGCTGGACACTTTCACTCAAATCTCCCACCACTGCTTTTAATCCACACAGTCACCAAACCAAAGTTCTCATCTCCCCTTCCAATCTCAGTTAGCACTCCTCCCCAATGTCCTTCTCTTTGAATCCCCCCATAACTTTCCCGCTCACCAGGCTCAGGTATGTAAGACTTGTCTTTCACTCATACCTCTCTCATCTCTGGCTCTGCTCAGAAACTACATGCTGCTTTCTTTTTGTCTTTAGAAAGTATCTCTTCTCTGTCCTTCCTCTTTTTCCATTCACCCCTCCTGTCATCCAGCTTGGCCTTCAACGCTCACTCCAAGGTCACCACACCCTTCCTAAATCCCAGCGGGCTGTAGAAGGCACCTTCTTTCTTGAACAACACTTCAGCATCTCTCTCCCCTCTCTAAATGGGTTAATGGCTCTCTAGTACTTCGGTTCATGTTCACCACCAGTGCTTACTGAATGCCTACTGTGTGCAAACATGGCCCCAGCCTAGCTCCATGTGCACAAGCAGCCATTAAATTCACTGCTTTCTAATCCAACGCCCTGTGTCAGTCACGTGATCACATGTATTCCCACCACACAGGAACCTCGCTCTGTCCTTAAAAGGTACTCCCTTCACTCTCCCTTCTATCCAAAGACACATCTCCTAAGCCCAGTTCCAATTCCACTCCTCCCCAGCTATACCTTTTAATATTAGTACACTTCTTCTCTGAAATCCCTCTGCCCTTATAGAGCTCCCTATTCTCCTGAATATTCCCATCTCCACAAATAGATCTCAAGATAGAGACTGTGTTTAAGTTGAAGACACAGCATGTGCTAATGCATAAAGGTCGTGTTTCAGGGCCCACAGGAAGTTTGGTGCCCAGAGTCAGCGCTGGACCAGGTCCTCCTGGGGGGTGCACACTGGCCATGGCTCTTGTCCTATGTCCCAGAAGCAGATGTCCAACAGGGTGGAGGGAGGGGCTAAGGCCGAAGGCAGAGTTAGGGGTCTTGTGACAGTCTGGGGCTGATGGCATCCCTCCAAGCTCAGCGGGATGGCTGTGGGGTCTGTGTAGGAGTCAGAACTGATAGCTTGGAGGAGAAGCAGGCTGTCACCTAGAATAATTCCCTGACATCTGACATCCCTCATTAGAGAGTAGGTTGTTTCATGTTCAATAATTAAGTTTCTCAATGAAAACTCGTTAATGTCTAAAAACATGCAGAGTAGAGCAGATGGCAGTTATAATATGGGGCAAGGAGGCTGGTAGGATACGTGAAGATGAAGATTTCTCTATGGAGCTCAAATGACCAAAACAAAGCGTTGGAAGTTTACTTGAAAAGAGGATTAACATCTGCCTATCTTTTTTAGATCACAGGGAGTAAAGTTTTGTTTGTTTATTTGCCTTTAAACCAATTCCTAAAAATTAGCATTGTTAAGCATTTTAAGATTCGACATGATAGAGTTTTCTTTATTCTTGTATGTATACTCACGGCCTAGCCCATGTTCCTTACTGCACAGACTGGTCATGAGAACAGCGGTGCTGTCTTTGGTTCCAGTTTGGAGCATCTGACCTGTTTGAGCAGAGGCCACATGGAGGACACCTTGTAGGCTTGGTCCCCTGTGTCCGAGGAGCACTGTCACCTTCACAAAGTGGGCCCAGGGGTCTTACTTCCCTCTGCGCGAGAGGCAGTTCACTGCACATGACCATGGACCCCACCTTACAGTTAGAGACACAGGAGAGTGAACCATCTATGTAACATTTGCAAAGAGAAAGATTCAAAAAGAAAGTAAAAAGTGGAGGAGGTAACAGATTAATACGGCAGAAGTTATGAAGGTGGAATGAGCAGGGCACAATCAGGGAGAACATTGCTCTAACCTCAGGTGAGCAGGACAGGTGAGATGAGGAACTGGGCGGCTGCACAGGAAGCCCCAGAGACAGAGCCCGGAAGAGGCCAGGCTGGAGTTAGGAGGCTGGGAGAGGTCCGTGTCCCTTAGGAAAGTCATTTGTCTTTCTTGGTCTTACTTCCTTATCTCTGAAGTGAGTTAAGTAACCTGTGTTTCTCTCATTTAATCCATGCTTTTGTAGGGTGACTACAATACTATATTGGTGCTGTAGACCTTGGTTTAACCCACGTGTCATGACACACATAGACAGGTACACAATGCACACACATACAGATGTACACACACGAGTACACTATACAGAGGTGCACATACACATTGTGTGAAGAGCTCTGCAGGACAGGCCACATTGGGAAGCAGGAGGGCAGCCACCCAATTACACTATATTCCAACTTTGATGTACAAGGACAGATGGTTGGACTTGAGCTCACCTGTCCTACCTGATTATTAACAAACATGTTCCATTACAGGCTGGCAGTCTGGAGCAATGGGAGACTGGAGCCTTCTGGGGAGACTCTTGGATACTGCACAGGGGCACTCCACGGTCATTGGCAAGGTCTGGCTGACAGTCCTGTTCATCTTCCGAATCTTGTTGCTGGGAGCTGGGGTGGAGTCGGTGTGGGGAGATGAGCAGTCAGGCTTCACCTGCAACACCCAGCAGCCGGGCTGTGAGAACGTGTGCTACGACAAAGCCTTCCCCATCTCCCACACCCGCTTCTGGGTGCTGCAGATCATCTTCGTGTCCACGCCCACCCTCATCTACCTGGGGCATGTGCTGCACATGGTGCGCATGGAAGAGAAGAAGAAAGGCAGGGAGGAAGAGCAGGCAAAGGGAGAGAGCGACCATGGCCAGAAGAATCGGCCTCTAGTGCGGGACGACCAGGGAAAGGTCCTCATTGCAGGGGCCCTGCTCCGGACCTACATATTCAACATCATCTTTAAGATGCTATTTGAAGTGGGATTCATTGTCGGACAGTACTATCTTTATGGCTTTCAACTGAAGCCACTCTACCACTGTAATCGGTGGCCCTGCCCCAACATGGTGGACTGCTTCATCTCCAGGCCCACAGAGAAGACCGTCTTCATCATCTTCATGCTGGTCGTGGCCTGCCTGTCCCTCTTACTCAACGTGCTAGAGATATACCACCTGGGCTGGAAGAAGTTTAAACAGGGCATGACCAACCACTATGGCCCAGACACCGTTGAATCCAGGGTGGGGGCAGCAATATCTGGGGATGTGATCCCACTCCCCTCCCACTAGGCCACAGACACTGGTACTTGGGGTGCCCTTCTACTACACGCTCTCTGTCTCTTCCCTGGGATGGGCAACAATCATCATTATTCCAGGGCCCCTCCACCAGCAACAGACTTCAACATGGCAGCTCTTTCCCAAACACAGGGGAAGGGCCACCCTGACAAATTCTACAATAGTAACCACCACCTGATAATGACAGAGCAGAATTGGGCCAACCAGGAGCCTGGGCAGCAGATTCTGTGAGGAAGTTCTCCCCACCTGTGTCCACATCTTCCTCCTTTGCCCCTCCAGGCAGCCCCCTGCAAGCCCCTCAAGAGGGCAGAGGAGGCAGCGTTGGAGAATGGGGACAGCAGCCTCCTGGGAGAGAGCAGACTGGAAGTGACTCCTGATGAGCAGCAGCAGGCAGTGACCCCGCTGTGGAGATGCACATGCCCCCTTTGCTGCCCACAGACCCCAGACGGTCAAGCAAGGCCAGTAAGGCCAGCAACAGTCAGGCCAGACCCAATGACTTGGCCATCTAGTGGTGGTCTCCCCAGAGAGCTTTATAATGACCACTTTTCTAGCATCAAAACCAAAGTGCACTTCAATTGAGCAGCTAGAGAGCCTAGCGTGACAGAGAGCACTGGAGTGGGGGGAGAAGACCACCTGAGAGGTCAGGTTTCTGTGTCCGTGCTTGCTGTCCTTAACGCTGGAGGTGGAGTGGGGAGGACGACAATGCTTTCTATGGGGGATGGAGGCAAAGTGGTGTGCAGGGGCTGATGCCCTTTAAAGATACTCATGGTACCCAAGAGCCCTGAGCCAGGAGACCTCAGGTGTTTCTGTCTCTGTGGCGGACTGTTCTGCGATGATAAAGAGGCAGGTGTCCGCGGTCACTTCAGTTTGGGGCCATTGGGTTTTCTGTCCTGAGCTCTCCGGAGCCTCTGGGCAGCCCAGAAGCTCACAGCTGCACTTCGCCCTATCTCTGTTTCATACTTTTAACTCAGAGTTGAAGTTCATTTGGGATATTTGCCAAACTGCACTAAAAGGAGACTTAGAGCAAGCCTATGTAGTGTCATTTGAGATTCTGAAATTCCATGTGAAGCCCACATTTTAAAAGAAATACTTTGTCTTTGTGAGTCAGTTAATTACTATGAGAAGGTACAAAATGAAATAAAAGCAGGGAAAAACTTAAGTGCCTTTGAAATACTTGAAGTTCTAAAATGGGAGGTTAAATGTTAACTGCTGCTGCCAGGAAAATTATTTTTACAGGTGAATGAATAAACTACACCTTTTTAACAGTGAAAATGAACTTCATGTTTCCTAACCATTCTTTGTGGACAGCCCAGTAACTTTCTAAAGTGTAAATAAAAGTGTGTGGGTTCACTCCCTGTGTAAGTGCATGTGTCATTTTGTGCGTGTGCCTGATTTGTCATCCACACGGACGCTGCTGTGACAGGGAAGGCTATTTGTGTGGGTGAGTGTGGATAAAACATGACAGAATTTCCTGTCCTGCACACACGCTGTTCTGTCTCAGCCAGTGTCTGAGCCGATGAGCAGTGGTGGTGCTGAGTGTGGTCCTCATCACACTTTTCACCTCCAACAGCCACCGATTGTAGTTCTTATTCAGCAGAACACCGTCCACTGTCAATTATCCATTTGTTTTTATGAATCCCTTTAATTTTCTGACGATTCTTGTGTGATGAAAAGACTATGATTAATGTGAGCAGCTAGTTCATTAGTGTGTTCAGCTGGCTGTGGTATGGGCTGACCATCTCCTGAGCTTGAGCTAAACTCACTTCTGACACATGTCCTGCAGTCTTTCTCAGACAGATGGACAAGGAGAGGGAGGTAAGCCCCTCGGAGAATATTTAATTGACTGTTTTCTCAGTTCTCCCAGGGCTGGTGCGTAAGTACTGCCACTTTGGGTACCTGGGAGAGAAGGTCGCCATCGCACACGGGTGATCCTCGGGTTTCAGGCAGCGAAGCTGAGTTCTCCCAGCTGAGAAGGGCCACTAGAAAGTCCTAGTGTGAACCGCACTGTGTCAGTGAAGCTGTGGCTGTTTAGAAAATGCAATAGCAGTTATCAGACAGGGAAAGTGCAGCTCGTTGAATGAGTGTGAAATTTGTCCAGATTCTTAGGTTCCACCCTGGAGACTGTTAATAATGATGATAAACTTTTTGGACCCCAATTTGATACTGAGTGGGGTTGGAGGTGTGAGTGGCACTATAATTGTGTTTAGTTTTTGCATTTTAAAATGGGATTTTATTCCTATATGTCATGAAGAGGCCACACTTAGTTGACCACAGTCTACTTGGCCCACTCAAAGCCTGGGTAGGATGTAAAATTAGATTCACCTCCTTGAAAAACCTGTCATTTATACAGAAATTAAATTCTGCAATAGTGCCTATGGGATTTCTGCAGGTGAATGTTCTGATTTCAATTCTTGTGGAAAATGAAAGCTCATCTTACACAGTGTTGCTCTTTGAGGGGTCCATGGCCCTGAAGTGGGGCTCCTTCTCCCTCCCACTGAGAAGTGAGAAAGGTCGCTCTGTATTCAACCCGCCATTGTAAACATCCAAATGTCAATAGAAACAGAAATCGCCTCTTCCTTTGGGCCAGATTCCAGATATTATTTTTTCTAACCTGTTAATTATTTGGAAATTTCACTGAAACGATTTTCCTCTTAATGTAAAAGATTATTTTTATCCCTATGTTTATTATTAAACCCAAATGCTATACCTCTGATATTTACACATATTTTTAATTTGTCACATACAAGGCAATTCTGTTCTTCCGCCCCTGCGCTTAGAAGCCCAGGCACCCAGTTGGCACTGCACACTTGTAAAAGTTAAGAAAGGTAACACATCACTACAGTCACAGACCCAAATCCACTTTTTAAATTAGAAATCATCTCTTATAAAATCACTTTCTCTTTTTTTAACTTTATTTGCTGAGTTATTCCCCCCCCCTGAAATTGACAAAAGGATATCTTAAATTAAAAAAGAGGTAAAAATAGCAAGTCGGAATATTCTGATATTCCCTGGCTTTCTTTGATCTTTAAGTGGCTACATCATAGAGTTCTCATACAAGAACACCTAGAATATGAACTGTGGATGCAATTCAAACAGTCTTTTAAAAAAATTAACCTGATGAGATTAGGTCTCTTCTCAGTTTAGGCTTTTCTCCCTGTCAATACTTTATTTAATTCTTTAGTATTACTAAATAAAATATTTTTATTTTAAACATTTTCTTCTGATATTTGTAACAACTCTTTAAAAACTTTAATAAATCAAAGTTATAAATAAATATAGGAGCTTTCAAATTCTTGTATATATTCCAATATCATTATAAACTTAGTCATATGCTCTTAAACATTTTAACTACAACTCTAAAACTAATTACACATTTTACATGAAAATATTTTAAATGAAAAACCTATTGCCAGATGTGTTAATATGCCAGATCCCCTTAAAGATGACAAACATACAATCTCCCAGCAGTTGACACTGTCAGAAGACAGGACAGGGATTGCCTGGAGTCAGGTTAATGAAGGAGTGACTGCAAAACAGATAAGGAAACTGTACTGGTGGCTACACAAGTATAGACATTTTTCAAAATTCAATAACCTGCACCTTAAAATAGACTTATCATATGTTGCTTATATGCCCACAACATTGACTTAAGGGGAAATATATATATATATATATATATATATATATATATATATATATATATATATATATGTGTGTGTGTGTGTGTGTGTGTGTGTGTGTGTGTGTGTATCCATACACATAAAGATTCTCAATGGATATAAAACCTAAACAACACAAAAGGACTAAGTCTTCACTCTCATTGACTTTACCATCTCTACATTTAATTCTATACAGTTTTTTTTAAAGTAGTTGAGATGAGATCTGAGAGATGAGGTAGGAGGGGACACCAAGCTAAGGAACAGGAGGGGTCAGTTGAGGTTCTCCATCAAGAGGTGTGAAAGGCAGAAGTAAGCAGTCAGATGGCACTTGCATTTCTGCCAGTTTTGGACCAGCTGTCACAAGATCTGCTGGGGGGCTAGGTGGAACCGGGACTGCACCACACCTACATGCCTGGGGGACATGACTGAGTAAGGGATACTGGCCAAGGGAGTGTATTAGTTTCCTGAGGCTGCTATACAACTCACCACAAACTCAGTGCCTTAAAACAACACAGATTTATCCTCAGACAGTTCTGGGGGCAGAGATCTGAGGTCAGTGTTACTGGGATAACACCTAGCTGTTGGCAAGGCTAGTTCCTACCAGAGGCCCAAGGGGAAGACCTGTTCCTATTCCATTTCTGGAGGTCGTGGCATTCCCTGGCTCCTGGCTGCAGCACTCCTCAACACCCACTTTCCTCATCTGTGCTACTGTCAAATGTCCCTTTGTCCCCTCTTACGGCGGCACTGGTGGTTACAGGATTATCTCTCCATCTCAAGATCTACAACTTAGTCACTTCCACAGTCCCTTTTGCCCTATAAGGTCAGATTTTCAAGTTCCAGGATGTGACATTATGGGGGCCATCGGTGAGCCCAGGAGTTGGTATTTTGGACTGAAGAAGCACTTTTCATGACCTGCCTCAACAGCAGTGTTTTTAACCCTGATATCCCTCCACTTTGTAGCCATGGTGTGATGCAGATAAAGTGTGTTTATTAGACGGATAGTGACAGGATGGAAGGGACTGGACCAGCTGGCCCATATCCAATCCACAGATGGCTTCACATAAATGAAATGTTACTTGGAAGCACACTTATAAAAATGTTACTAGCTAGGCCCCACTTCACTGCAAGGTCCACAGAGTGGTGCTGGCAGGCTTCCACTCACACTGAGCAGAGGAATGAGGGAAGCACCCCCATAATGGCTCTGGGTGAGCTGGAACCCCAAATGTCACACTGAAGGTGACCAGCTCCACTGAAGGTGGCCTCAGGCAGGTCATGCATTTGTCCATCAGATGCTCACCCCTGGGGCCAGGCGGCTGTTGACAGAGCCTCTGGGGGCAATACAGACAGGGACCCTCTGCCCAGGTAGGGGGTACAGATGGCATGACTGCCTCCTATCAATTACTGCTCAAGCAGCCTAGAACAAGCATGTCAAACTCAAAGGCTAACACGGGCCAAATAAACAAGGTTTAAGTCTATGTGGGTCGCAAAAAAACAAAAGCTTCAATTTTCATAGAAATATAGGTTTATTTTGATAGAGACATGCCGAATACAAAGGGCTGAAATAAATGAGTAATCGTTAACATAAAATAATAGGACATTTTAATAAAAATTAATATTTTTTCTTGAACATTAACTTACCAGATACTGTATAACTGCACAAATTAACAAGCATAACACAAATAAATCTATTTTCTTGTTCTCTGAAAGTGAAATATTTCCTGTTGCGCACACCAAACAAGTCAGTACAAGACTAATGGCGTGGCAATTGACTGCTAAAATATTCGCTGCTGGTATTAGTGGAGAGAAATGGTGCGCCTGAGCACAAGGCGTGTAAGGGAATTGAATGCAACATGATTATAGTAATCAGTCATTAGCGAACGTTGTAGTTCGATATTAATAATTATGTATAACTGGATATTGTAAAAATTAAGTTACGAAATTTTTATTAAAATGATTCTTATATATCGTTATATTGGCTAGGCCGCAAAAATATTTGTTGTGGGCCGCGAGTTTGACATGCTTGGCCTAGAATATCTGCTTAGGGACAAAAAGGCAGCCTTACGGATCATTTCACTGGTCAATAAAGCAGAAAATGAAAGTTGTAAGAAGATTCATACTCTATATCCCCACCCCATACTCAATATAGCTATTTTTATTTGTAGTTCAAAAGAAAATGTGTCAGACACACATCAGATTTTCAGAAAGTCTTTATTGAATGGACAAATGAATGACTATGAATGTCTTCTCTTCTAAATTGTGACTTCTGTCTACCTGGGTGTGTGCCCTTCAGACATAGAATAAGGGAGACAGAAAATGAAGGAAGACAATAATTCCAATTTAGGTTATTTCCTGAAACAACATGAGACCTGAAGTGCTTCTTCTGTGGCCTTGCTGTGGGTGTGTCTGATGCTGTGTGGCCTTTTCACGGGGTATGTCCAGTGTAATAGTTACTTACTGACACACAACCAATTACTCAAAACTCAGCGACTGGAACCAAAACAACGTATCATCCTACTTAGTGTCTGTGTGGATTGGGGGGTGGCTTAGCTGGGTAGGGCCTTTGGTGTTCTCACAACATTGCAGTTGGCTTCCCCCAGAGTGAGTGATTCACAAGAGAAAGCAAGGAAAAGCTGCCATGACTCTGTGACCAAGTGTCATTGGTCACACCCTGTCACTTTTGCCTCATTCTTTGAGCTATAAGAGAGTCACTTAGTCTGTCCACACTCAGCTATACCTTTGGGGAGCGGAATGTTAAAGAATTTCTGGACATTTTTCAAAACAGTATAGCCAGTCATAATCATAATTAAAGAATCCTATCATTTCCCAGCATGAGTATCCAATTTCAAATGCTGCTTCTCTGATGTTAGGAGCTATGCATAGTTCTTTTTTTTTTTTTAAATATATATATTTATTTCAGAAAGGAAGGGAGAGAGAAATAGAAACATCAATGATGAGAGAGAATCATGGATTTGCTGCCTCCTGCACGCCCCCCACTGGGGATCAAGCCTGCAAACCGGCCATGTACCCTTAACTGGAATCAAACTAAGGACCCTTCAGTGAGCAGGTTGACGCTCTATCCACTGAGCCAAACCAGCAAAGGCTATTTTTTTTACTGTATTTTCTATAAGTCTACTGTAGAAATGACCACTGTAGTGTATATCTTAATTTCCTTTTACTAGTACGAAGTTGAAGTCAACAGCTCTTCCCGCAAAAGAAGAAAATGTGTCTCAAAACTCATTTAAAAAAATTAAACTTCATGCAAAATAGATTAGTCATTGCTGGTTATAGACCTAAAAATTATTCAGAAATCCTTTAAGCATTTCCTCTTAGAATTCTAACATTTGCAAGCAAGAGGAACTTTAAGAACTTTCCTGATTCTTTTTTTTTTTTCTGATTCTTTAACCAAACATAGGGTTACTTTACTGGGTCAGAAGATCTGACCTCGCTATCTGGTTCTTTACATTCTAACACCTTTGGGCATCTCTCACTGAAAGATTACTTTGATTTCTACCACCTTCTTTTTTTGTTAAATGGATGTATAATTGACATATAGCTTGTGTTCATTTCAGGTATAGAACAGTATCTTCTTTATACTTGTCTCTATTATCAGATTTTTCAAAAATGAGTTAATGTTGCTTTCATAATCTTTTAAAAGGCTATTTTCATTTTTGAAAATTAACTTCAACCAGAAGAGAAATTTATTTTGAAGTCACATTTAATGGTAGAAAAAGCCCAAATACCATATATTGTTTTATTTAAAAAAATTTTTTTAATGGCTTTACTGGCTTCATGCATTCCACTTCAATAAAAAGTTTACTTAAAAAAAAAAAGCAGCCCTAGCTGGTTTTGCTCAGTGGATAAAGCGTCGGCCTGCAGACTGAAGGGTCCCACGTTTGATTCTGGCCAAGGGAACATGCCCAGGTTGGGGGCTCGATCCCCAGCAGAAGGTGTGCAGGAGGCAGCCAATCAATGGTTCTCGCTCACCATTGATGTTTCTCTCTCTCTCTCTCTCCTTCGCTGAAATCAATAAAAATATCTTTAAAAAAAAAAGCAGAGGTCACAAACTGAAGGCTAATGAGCCTAATCTGCCCTCAGAGGGCTTTTTCTGGCTGTGGAATGAGTTGTCAATATTAAAGTGTGGGGCCTTGGGCAGGGGAGCAGCCATGCTGCACTCCTCCTGGGCTGTGCAGGGCCAGGGAGGGGTCACTGTATGTCCCTGTCTGACAGCCCTGCCCTATTCCTCCAGGTACCCCATGCGAACAAAAAGAGGGCAACATAGCAGACCCAACAAGTTAAGGTGGTTACTCGACAGGCATGACAAGCCCACATAGGATGGTCTGATCATAAATTCCAACTGGGCAGGTCATCATGGATAGTTACGTATCAGGCCTGTAGTTTCCTTAGCAAAAGGTCAATCTTTGCCTTAAGTGAGCCCTGTACACTGTTCTTCTGCATCTAGGATAACATACCTTTCAAATGTCAGAGTAATTTTCTTTTCCAGGCCCTGAGAAGGCATAACCTCAGGCACCAGAGCATAAGATTGCAGACGTCTCTTGTTATCTTGTTGCCCACATACCATCTCTGTGTGCTGTAAATGTTAAATGTTAACTCTCCTGCCCCCACCGATGTAAAAGTATGTGTGTCTCCATTTTGCTTTTTATCTGATCCTAGAGCAGGGGTCCTCAAACTACGGCCCGCGGGCCACATGCAAATACAAATATTGTATTTGTTCCCGTTTTGTTTTTTTACTTCAAAATAAGATATGTGCAGTGTGCATAGGAATTTGTTCATAGTTTTTTTTTTTTTAAACTATAGTCCGGCCCTCCAACGGTCTGAGGGACAGTGAACTGGCCCCCTGTTTAAAAAGTTTGAGGACCCCTGTCCTAGAGACTTCCCCATTTGCTTTCTATCTCCTCCTTAATATGCCATGGATGGATTTCATGTAACTTCCTTATGTTTTCTCCTTTGATTCTACTGCATAAAATAAACAGCAAAACTGCACTTTCCACAGCATTTCCTCAGTCTGCTGAGATCTAGCTCTGGGTGTGTCATAAAAATTTTGGCTCAAATAAACTCTTACAAAATTTTTCTATGGGTTTGCATGTTCTTTTGTGGACTTAGTGACCTGAAGCCCCGCCTCAGTTATTTGCAGGGGGAGTGCGGTTCCTGCCAGGACCCTGCTGGCAGCCTTCACGGGGGGTTCAGGGTCACCCCTCCTTGCAGAAGGCACCTGTCCAGCAGCGATGCCCTTTGAAGGGCACTTTCCCAGGGGCTGCAGCACTCAGGCCACCTGGCCGCCGTCATGGGCTTGCTGTTTGGTGCCCCTTCTACAAAGCAGTGCCTGACTTTCTGGTGAAGTGTCCACACTTTGATGCTACATTCCAGGTCTACAACTGACTGTTAATTTGGCTCTGAATTCCTCTGTGCCCTGGGAAGCCCAGGCCAGCCTTTTTCTAGACGAGATATTTTATAACTTTTAACACATTTTCAAAGTGGTGAGGTGCTGGGAGTGGCACGGCCATGTGGTGGTAGATGGTAGATGGTAGATGAGTACCCTGCTGTCTTAATGATGCTGCAGCAGGCACCAACTTATTCATTGTAGCCTTTGCCATCTTACAGATTTTCTGGTATTTTTTTTATAAGAAAAAATATTGGAAACTGCAGATGAGAGCTTGGGTAACATGGGACCTGGCACAATTCAAATTGGCACAATGGCAATCTCTGTTCTTTATATATAAAGATGCTGGGCTAGTCCGGGATTCTGCTCTGGAGCAGACTCAACTTTTAGGGAAGTCTTCTTTGCTCTCTTAACAGAGGGCCAGAAGTATGGAAAACCATGCTTGTATTTTTGTAACTTACAGGAAAATGGTGAGTAAAGATAAAAATTAAAAAGTGAAATGTTGGAAAATGTGTTAAGAATGGCATATAAGCAAATATATATTAACTTGAAAATGTGAATCCAGTGGATCTCAAAAATTTTAATTCTATTATTCACCTTAGGTTTTCACTGAGGGTAAGTCTGTGTTCTTTGTCATACATAACTCCTCCTCCTCCCAAGAAAATCTGACCATGCATTTGGGATTAAAGTAACTGCTATCATTGATTCCTTTATTAGCCATAATAAATTTCTTTAAAATTATAGTTTCTGGTTAATTTGTTTCTGAATAAATTAGAATAGAATAAAAAGTATTTATTTTTTATCTCTCTTTTTAAAAAAAATAATAAGTAGATTATCAACTAAATTTCTTTTTTCTGTTTAGTGATGTGATCTGCAGAGGCATCATTTTTTTAAAAATTATTTTTTCAATAGGAAATATGCATTCTATAGTAATAGTGATAACCTGTAGAAGTCCAATTCTGAACGTTGTTGGAATAATTCAATTTAAAGCAATAATAAATTTTGATTTTCCTTTTTTCATGTATTGTGGCAAAATATCTGCTTCCCCTCATATATATTAAATATTAGAAATAATATCACCCATTCTCTAAAAATTTTTTTTACAGAATTTAAGTAAATAATAATTAAGAATGTGATTGAAATGAAAAACTGTCACGTTTAACTTTAAAATTTCAAGGTTTATGTTAAAAGCATCATTGTCTTCTTTCAGGTCAGTTTGCGCCTCACCTTGGTAAGCGGAAAGACAAGAGTTCCTGTTTTCTCCGAATGACTCTGCTTCTGACATTGCCAACCATGTGTATGACAATTGGCCAATGGGTGAGTGGTGTTTTTCCTATTGAGAATGAATAATGTTACTTATCCATGCCCTTACCTTATTTCACAAACATTTTGAAAAAGTTTTAAATATATAAGAAATAAAAGAACAGTTAATTGAGGGTATAAGGCTCAAACGTAAAGGGGACCAACTGTATGACCTCCCCTATTCTGCTCTTTAGCTACCTCACTGCAAAATGGTAAAGGAGTCTCTATGCCAAGTCCCTGTTTTTGACTTAGAACTGCTTGATGTAAATGAAAACTATTTTGTAAAAGTAAAACACAATGCAGCTAACATATACTTTCATATAAGTAAAACCATTTATACTGAGATACAAAGTAAAGGGAAAGAAAAACTATCTTAACAGATTATAACACATTCTCTTTGGTCTATACATAGCCTATTTAAAATTGAGTTTGACACAAAGTTAATTTCTAATTCATGTCACTTATATGTTCTCTGAACTACTACAAGGTCAAGAAGGTATAAAGTCCATTTGTGCTTTGCATTTTTAAGCCAGTGTTATGATACCAGAATTGTTTTGGAGGGTGTGCGTGTATCATTCCTTCCTTTCTCTGGCTCTTTTCTGTGTAATAAGACTGTCTTGCTGTCTTAAAGTGAATCTTTAGCTCATGTGCTTCCTTTGAATTTTCCAAACGTTATCTTGACCTTTTTATGGCATGTACCATAATGATATGATTGTTTCAGCTGATTTCACTTAATTTTACTAGTCAAAGCAATTTGGACTTTTAAAGGACAAGACTTGTTTCAACAAAGAACACAGTATATACAAATGATTAAATTACATCAGTGTCTCTCAACCTTAAATAATATCTTTTTAGAGGAAAAAATTCTTGTAAATTCCCTTGTGCTGAATTAAGTTATTTTTATCATAATGTTTATCTTAAATATAGAAACATAAAATCCAGTTAAAACTCTTTATCCTTATTAGCTCGTATACAACCATAAAACTAAAACAAATCCACAAGGAAAATATAAACATAACTCTAAAACCAATAATATTCAAATTAAAAACATTATTGTACCCTATGATGTATTTTTACTAAAACCAACTTAAGGCTTGCACCGTAAGTGTGATACTGTTGACTTGGCGTGCATGTGTTCTTGTTTGGGGAAGGAAGACACAGTCACCACAAAACCTTCATTTACACCGTGTACCAGATTGCCATTCAGCCTTCACTCAGCAACAATTGATTGATTATGTATTAAGTCAACCTCTGTTCTTTTGTTGTTAGCCTCTTGACAATTAAAGAAGTCCTACTTGGCACCAATTAAATAATAATAAACTTAGACACATACATGGGCATTAAAATCCCAATGCTATACTTGGTTATAAGGTAATTATTTGAATTATCTAGGTCATCTATTCCAGATTATCATTACAATGAAAACACAATTTAAAAATTCTTGAAGAGGATTTTCAGACCTAAAGAACATGTCTTTGTGGATTCATAGATCTGAGTTTAAGGAACACCGAAGAAAGATCAAATAATTAGATCTTTCTTCCCGTTGGTAACCAAGGGTCAAGTCAGTGTTAGTCCTGAATCAGGGAGCTACTGAAGCTAAAGGTTATAGGTAAGAAAGGATTTCCGAAAAGATGAAGTGGGCTAAACTTGGGGCTCTTGGGATGTTGGAATTTCCTCATAGCCAGGAGCCAGGCAGGACAGATAGCTGTCAGTATGAAAAGCATTTTTGAAATACCTGTCTAGTAGTGATGTTTTACTAAGTACGACACAACATTACTTTTGTGATTTTGGAGGAAAAGGAGGGTAAAGATAGATAGCTTTTGACTATAGATATTGTAGAAAAGATCACACAAGACAAAAAATGGTAATGCCTCTCAAAAATTTACTTTATTTGGGCAACATAATTTGAGGTAAAAGAAATACTTTTATCTGCATAATTGTTTGACTTGGATATTAAAATTAGTTTTAATTCCTTAGAATATCCTGACTAATGGTAAACAAAGGTAAGACCCAAGTGCATGTCTTTGCCATAAATAATTTCTCAAATGAATGAACCATCTACCAGCGTTGGAAATTGATTGTATCAGTCCTATGGTACTTATTTCCATAAAAAAAGTTTTTGAACTTGGCCTTTTCTCAATCTGCCAGTTGTAGTCAGCAATTTTAGATAATGCAAGGAATAAAAATAAATACATTAATTTTTATTTTATATAAAATATTTAAGTTAAAAATCTAGTTCTAAATTGTATCACATAATGCACAAAAGGTCAGCAAATGTAAATATTTATTGGTGCTAATAATAAAGGTGTAATAAATATTAAATCAGTCAAAGAAAATACTTTGTTCAATTTATTTATTTATTTAATCCCCACCTGAGGATATTCTCCACTAATTTTTAGAGAGAGAGTGGAAGGGGGAGGGAGAGACAGAGAAACGTCAATGTGAGAGAGACACATAGATTGTCCCCCCGCATGCACCCAACCAGGGCCAGGGATGGAGTCTGAAACCTGCAACCGAGGTACATACCCTTGACTAGAATTGAACCCGAGACCCTTCACTCTGCAGGCCATCGCGCTATCCAAAGAGCCCAAGTGGCTAGGGCTGTACAATATATTTTTAGAAGCAATTGGATTTTCTAGGTTTAATCTTACTCAGTTTAATGAAATATTGGTGTTTTTTTAAATCCTTATCTGAGGATATGTTTATTGATTTTAGAGAGAAAGGGAAAGAGAGAGACATTGATGTGAGAGAGAAACATCGATTGGTTGCCTCTCGTACAGGTCCCCACTGGGGATCAAACCGGAAACCTAGGTATGTGCCCTGACTGGAATCCAACACGCAACCTTTTGGTATATGGGACAATGCTCCAACCAACTGAGCCACCTGGCTTGGGCTAGTGAAATATTGTTAATTTTTTAGGTGGAATAGTCAGACACATATCTGTTACTGGGTCAGAGATCCAAAATGTAACTTACTACATATATGTTACTGGGCGCTGAAATTGCTCCTTGAAGCATTGTTCTTCTGAAGTTCTCTAAATTTCAGATTCTCTGAGAGGGAAAAGGAGTTAGCATATTAAATCAGTGGTGTATGCAGAAATCAGGACACTGTGTAGATAATCAAATATGTGGCTTCAAGTTTCTGCAGTTCAAAAAATACTTTAAATGTTTTTAGATCATTTTTACCTGTGAATTAGATAATCACTGTCATTTGTTTTTATATCTATGAAACACTTACATCTTGACCAGAAATATTCTAATAAACCATAATTTGGGGTGTGATGAATTCAGAGTAATCCATACAAAAGGGTTCAAGGCTTATTTGTCCTTTCTTCTAGAAGAGGAGGGATCTAGGAACTCTAGAGTCAGAAGGAGTGAAGGCTTGCTGGGGGAGGGAAGAGGGACAGGAGAAAAAGCTGGAGGGGAAAGGGAGGCCGGAGAAATTACATTCACTTTTTCACTACGCAGTTTGTTGTGCTGAGTCACTGAGAGGCACTGGTTTTATCAAATTCATATTCATTATTTTAAGCACACACACACACACACACACACACACACACAAAAGGCAAAACGGTTATTCGCTTTCTCTTCTATCACTTCCTCTTCGGGATATTTTAAACTAGTGTATGTGTTGAGAGAGTTATCTGATAATAAGAGCTTCTGTAAGAAGCAAACACATCATACTAGAATTGAGAAAGGTAATGATGGAAATCTCAAATCTCTATCAAAATCAGGGCTTAATTATATCCACAAGCTAGAGAAAATTACTAACCCCATAGCCTATCACATGCCAGTGTCCTTACACCATCATGTTAACAGAGTAGTGTTTCATAAGTTTCTTAAGTAGTGTTTCAAAATGAACTATTATGTTCCTCATCATGCCCACCAGTTCGTCTTTTGACTTTCTTTGTGCACTTCCCTAGCTTTCATAGTACCTTCTAATATATGGTTTGTTTGTTTTTTTAGTTTCTCCTGAGTATTTTGGGTAAAGTGAATTAAAGTTGTGTCTTCTGTAATGTTTATCAAATGGCTTCAAAAAGACAATAAAGTAATGTCACCATTGTCCAAAAGTAAACACAATTTTAAAAAATTCTCTTTTTAAAATTTTTGTTCTCTAGTTTTACTGATGTATATTTTAATATTGGAATATTATACTCTGTTAATTACTGGTAATTGAAATTAATTTTCAAATGATACTTTTTTTTTTTTTTACCTAGGATTAGACTTTTCACAGCTCTCTCTCTCTCTCTCTTTTTTTTAACTTCAGGACTCTATTTTGGCACATTAGTTTTCTTAAAAAGCAAAAACTAGTCTTTCCGCAGCTCTATTTAAGGAGAAGAACTAGCAAGAAACGAGACTGCAATGATTGCATGAGTAGTGCCTGCTTTTACTGAAGTGGAAGCTCCAAGTGTCTTCCTTGATGTATTCTACCTGTTTTGATCAGAAGTTTAGAACAATGCAGTAGTATTTTAATTTTGTGTTGAAATACATCTAGCAAGTCCATGGTTCTTTTTAGACTGGGAAGAAGAGCAGTTAGCAGCCCAAATATTCTACGACTTATTTATCAAGGACGATTTCTACATGGAAATGTCACATTAGGAGGTAATATTTGCCTTTGTAATGGGATTTAATGTCTGTCTCATGGCAGCTTATCCATTTGTTTGTTTAATGCTAATGTCTGATTTTACTAAAAAACTATAACTTCAAACTCAATATAAATTCTGCCAATTTTTTATGTCCACTTCTTTACATTTTGCATTCTGTTAAATTTAATTTTAACATGATGGTGTTTACTACCTTGTGAAATAAACTCTGTCCATACCTATTTAATAAATGTAAATTTATTTACTTCTGATAATATAATTTAAATGTAATATTTAAAGTTAAAGCCAGACAAACTAGGAAAAAATTATAATTGGTTTTCAAATATAATGATGAAGGAATGTTTTCAGTTTGACTTTGATGTAATGGCCATTCATGCAAGAATAATGAGTAACATTAGAGAGACAGTCTCATACAGTGGCTGAAAGAGCAGATTTTAGAGCCAGACAGTCCACGTTGCACCCTGGCTCCACTGCTCACTGGCTGTGTAACCTGCGGCAAGTGCTTTGTGTCCTAGTTTCCTCATAGTAAAACTAGAAGCCCAGCAGGAGAAATCACTCCGGATAATCTGCATCCCCACCCACCGCCCGAAGCTGCTTGCAGCGTTTGAACTCTCTTAAGGGTGGTTGGGAGGGAGTTTCCAATCCCACTCCTTTTCCTCAAAGCAGTGGTTCTCAACCCAACCTTGGCTGCACATTAGAATCACCTGGGAATCTTTTTAAAATCCTGATTTCTGGACCTCATCCGCCGGAAATTCTGTTTCTTTGTTACTAATGTTGTGGCCCCTCCCCTCTTTCCCTATGTTGGTCAGGAAAGCCTCTGGCTGCTGCCCTCTCAAGGGCTAATCAGGGGAAGGAGCCTTTGACTTTGGCTGTAAACGCACATGTCTAATCACTGAGCTTATTAGGCCACCCAGAGTCAAATAAACATTTTTGGGGTGTGTGAAAATTTAGGTCTCTGATATTGAGAGGAAAAAACTATTGCTTTAAAATAATGACAACACCTATTTCAAATATTGTAATGAAAGTATGAAAAAAAAACCCTCACATAAAAAGGCTGCAAAAATGTTATTTTACTTTGAAGACAGTAATAACTGAAAATAGCAGGTTTCTTTCAGGCCACATCCTAAAAAGGTAGCTGCTTTTTTATGTCTTAGGCCTATACAAAGGTCTTAAAACACCCCTGACCCTGCCTTCTGAAGATTTTAGGTTAACACGTTTGTCTTAAAAACTGTGAGGTGCCTAATTTTTAAAAACAACCGGCCACACCCCCTTCCTCAACCATATTGTCGCATCATCCAAGTTATACTTTATAAACAGCCTTGATGTGCTACACACGTGCAAAAAGTACGCAGTGGGCAAACTACTTTGCCTTAGAAGTATATATTTAGTAATCACTTAGTTACATTTTATTTTTGTGAAATGAGAACTGATCGGCCAAACCTTTCAAACAAACCCACCAGACGATAAATATCACCATATGTTTGAGTCACAGTACATTTGGGCATAAACACCTCAATTACAGCTTTGTGTTTAGCATCAAAAACCTTTCCTTGTGTGCGTGTTTTCGCTACAGATCCCGTGCTCTGGATGACATTTAGAAAACTGCCTATTACAGATAAAGCACCTTTCCAGGTACGCTTCTGAGAAACAGATGTATTTATGCACACAAAGGTGTGTGCACACCTTTCCACGCACAAACGTCTATATGACGCCTGCGCCGGGCTCCCAGCACATGCCCACCGCGTGTGTGCGGCCGCGCACCCGGTCCGCACAACGGGCCCCCCCCCCCTCCTTCCGAAATCGCCGGGAAGCCCCGCGGGCTTCCCCCAGGGGGGCTTTACCCGGGTGGGGGGGGAAACCCTCTTCCCCCCCCATAGGGCGGGGGGGGGGGGGGGGGGGCCAAACCCG
>NW_005871067.1:2934041-2941368 GCF_000147115.1 Myotis lucifugus | reverse complement strand
CGCTCAGCCTGGGGCTGGGCACGGGGTGGGTGCGGGGGCGAAGCGGCCCAGTGCCGGGAGGAGCCTCGGAGCGCCGGAGGGTCTTTATTTTTAAAAGACTGCGCCGAAACGCCCGGCCCCGGCGCCGTCCTGGCCCGGGCGAAGGGCCCCCGGCGGTTTGCAGGCCGCCCGGGCCCCGCTCCCGCTCCTGCCCCCGATCTAGATTCCACATATAAGTGAAGTCATATGGTGCTTTCTCTGACTGGCATAATGCTCTCCAGGTCCATGCATGCTGTCACAAAGGGTAAAATTTCCTTCTTTTTTATGCCAAGTAGTATTCCATTGTGAAAATGTATCACAGCTTTTTTTTTAAAAATCCTCACTGAGGATATATTTTAGAGAGAGGGAAAGAGGGAGAGAGGGAGAGAGAGAGAGAATGAATGACACTCCAACCAACTGAGCCGCCCGGGCAGGGTGTACCATAACATTTTCATTCACTCATCTATTGATGGACACTTGGATTGCTTCCAAATCTTGGCTAATGTAAATAATCCTGCCATGAACATAAGATGTATAAATTCTTTCAAATTAGTCTTTCGGGTTTCTATGGATAAATGCCCAGAAGTGGAATTGCTGGGTCATAAGGCAGTTCTATTTTTAATTTTTTGAGGTAACTCCATACTGCTTCCCACAGTATACACTCAAAGCATTTAGGATAGTGCTTGGTGTGCACTTGTTAGCTACTACTACTCTTTTCAGGTGGTTGGAGAAATGTAGCTCAACGGTGCCTCCTTGTGGGTATATTTTCTACCACCAGGAGGGTTTGTTTTGTTAGTACTCTGTGCATTACCAGTCACCTTGAGGGAACGCACACAGCGGGGGCATGGCTTAGTGCAGGTCCGAACATTTAAAAATGCTGCAGAAAACCACGCCATGGGACAACAGAACCAATTACTGGGCCAGATGCGGTGTGATTACGTGCTAGTGCTAATCATTCCCCAGACATTGTTTAGGCTATAATTGTAGATATTTGAACCCACAACCTTTTTTTTTTTTTTAAATATCAGTGAAATTACTAGTGTTTTTTCCAACATATGGGCTATTCATAAAAAGTTTTAAAAATAACCTTGACATAAGAAAAAAAAACCTCTGTTAATTTAATTATAAGCAAATCTTGGTTAAAAGCATTTTAAAATTAACAGGGTGTTAATTTTCACATATGACATACAGATTAGAAATTTTTCCCATTGAATCTGAGATCTGTTAAATTGCGGGCCACAAAATTGAAGGTTTACTGTACATGTATTTCAAAAGTATTGTGATAATTAGAAATTTGTAAGTAAATTAATGATCTACTTTAATATATTTTTGTTTAAATACATTTTGACTTTTTTTCTCTAAAACTAACATGAAATGTTTAATTTGTTTTTCCTTAAAGGTAAAATATTTTCATTCATTCCTTCAGCACATACTTATTTGTATGTGCCAACACTGCTAATCAATTGGAGATATACCGGGTTAACAAGATAGAATCTCTTCCTTCAAGGTGCTCTACAATACATAGAAACAGATAAAATCCACTATTAAAATAATGTGTGATCAGGGCTGGAGTAGATAAGTGCAAATGATAAGTATAATAATATCAAATAGGTAGAACATTTCAGGATAATTTTCACAAATACTATGTTTCAGTGGCAGTGTAATAACTGGTCTAAGGGGTATTGCTACCTACTAAGAGATATCTGCCATTTCAAATACAGTTATTGGCTTGTAGCTCTTTTCATAGCTCTTTGTGTAGTTACATGGACCAACTCTTAGTGTAAGAATTGACTATTAGCTCCCTGGCTGCATTGGACATTCATTAAGGATGGGGCCATGTTTTAGTCTTTTTGTTTAGTGTTTGTGTCTACACAAGCTCTTGTACTGTTGATGGTAAATGTTGAGTGAAGTTGATCTCTTGACAACGTAAATGAATCTTGAGACTCCGTTTCCCTTTGTGAGCAATTTCCCCCCAACTGAATTCTTTATCTTTTTGTTGTGCCCCACAGTTCCAACTTCATATTAAAGATTGTGGATTTGTGATAAAATCAAACTATTGATTAATTCCCACTTAAGTCTAAATTTTTACCAGTATATTTTGGAAAATTTTTTGAATAATTAACAGACAGACTCATTTTTATTATTGTCGGTACTGTGGTGCTGCCAGTGTTTTCAAAACCAAAATAAACCATCTCTGGTTTTAGTGATTTAGGCGAATAGTATAGGAGCATAATCTACCTTTCAAGCTGATCAGTATATCTGGGTGTTTGATAAAGGTTGAGTAATATTCAATTATTTGGTTGTTTGGATGCAACTTTTCTTTTTAGTCTTCTTTGTCCTTGAATGTGGATAATGAAGAAGACAGCACACAGGGTCATAGCAGCTGTCTTCCCATATTCTAATGGCAAGTGTGGGGAAAGCTTTAGCTTGTGACTTTCTCTATAGCCCGGTGACTTAGATGTTGGACCAACAGCTGGAAATCAAAAGCAGACAGATTTCTATTCAATACCAGAAGAATATTTGAACAGTGGCGCTGCCTAAAGAAAGAATGGACCTCCGTGAGGAAGAGTGAGGCCCTTGTTATTGGTGACGTTCAAGCAGTGGGTGAATACAGCCATGGGTAGGGGTTAGTCATTATGTTAAACCAGGAGACCTGGGCATTCTCTGCCACTGTTGAGACTTTGTGGTTTAATAAGATTCAGGTTTAAATTTTTATTATCAAGTTTCTTAAAACATAGCCCTGAATCCCCCTTTTTAAAAATCTCAATTACATAGAATTTCAAACTACTAACAAAAAGGTGTGATAACAGCCTTACTAATTGGGGATAAAGATCAGCTACAGGTTTGACGTTCAGTACATTCCAGATCAGTGTTTCCCAAAATGTGGATGAGCTGGTGAGCTTGAGACTTCCTTGGATACTCTTAACAGGCAGATTCTGCATGCCCTCTCTCCCTTCCATCTCCCATCTTCTACTGAATCGAAGTCCTGGGTGATGTTCATGTGAAGGTTGAAAACCTCTGTTCTGGATATTGTGCAGTTTCATAGCAGAAAGCAGAAGCATCCGCAGTGAAGTAAATACAAAGCATTTCGGATCCTTGTACCCTCTTCCTTCAGCTTCTTTGATGCTATTAGTATTAGTACCTATTCTTTCTAGTTAAAATTAAAATGGAGAAGAAAAACTATACCCTCATCAGTCCAAGTTTTAGCTTCAAATGACCAGCTTCTCAGCAGCTTTCCAGGCCTGCCCAACATTTCTCTAAATTGCCATCTCAGTTCTTTGCCCTGATCCATTTTCCTTGCTGATGTTAATGATGGCCATGGTAACACATACTGATTGCTTTCTTTGTGCCAAACCCTGAACTAAGCACTTTCCTTGGATTGTTTAATTTAGTCAATAGAACTGTTAAGGGGCAGGTGACAGAATTACTATTTCCAATTTAAGTGGAGGAAATTGAGGCTTAGGGAGGGGAGGTCAGTAACAGACAACCCCTTTCACATGGTTGGTGAATAGCAGAGGTGTGATTTTTACTCAGGTCTGACATACTAGAGTCAACAAGATGGTATGACAGTGATGCACAGCTGGGCATGTGTACATATTAAATTCAGTCAGGCTTTCCCAATACATTTAGTGACATTTTTAATAATATAAAGTCTTGCCCTAACCAGTTTGGCTCAGTGGATAGAGCGTCGGCCTGCGGACTGAAAGGTCCCAGGTTTGATTCTGGTCAAGGGAATGTACCTTGGTTGCGGGCACATGTAGGGGGTGTGCAGGAGGCAGCTGATTGATGTTTCTCTCTGATCTATGTTTCTAACTATCTATCCCTCTCCCTTCCTCTCTGTAAAAAATCAATAAAATCTATTTTAAAAAAAATAATATAAAGTCTTATTTGCATCTTAATGTTAAGTCAGGCTTGGGACGTTATCCAAAAAAGGCCCTCCTTTTTCCATTATCATGTGTATTTATGGGCCATCATGCTTCATTTGAACTTCAGAAGTTAAGAGAATAGACCAAATAATGGCTGGCTAATTTTAAATAAGGTGGAAACTCAACCTGATTACATGAAATATTAATAATATTGAAGATAATCAGGACTCTTTTTTAATCCACCTGTTGACCATCATCCAACAGAGTAAGATTTAAAAGACAGATAGCAAGCAGGAGGATCATACTTGCTAAGAAATGGTCCTAAGCCTGCCTTCAGTTTGTAATTAGGGAAGAGCAAGTAGTTTGGGATGTCAGAACTCAAAGGTCACAACGATGGAAATAACTCTACAAGTTAGATACGCTGGATCTTCTCATTCTATATACAGAATAGCAAAGGAATGTACCACAAAAATTGATGTTTGTGTTTGCTTAAGTGGTTCATGGGTATATGGGTGTTTTATGTTATTCTCTCTCTCTATGTCTGAAATATTTCATATTCCTAAATATTTGTTACTTATGAATGAGTAAAGCCTCTTAAAGACTTGATTAGAAAATAGTGATTATTGCCGAAACCGGTTTGGCTCAGTGGATAGAGCGTCGGCCTGCAGACTGAGGGGTCCCAGGTTCGATTCCGGTCAAGGGCATGTACCTGGGTTGCGGGCACATCCCCAGTAGGGGATGTGCAGGAGGCGGCTGATCGATGTTTCTCTCTCATCAATGTTTCTGACTCTCTATCTCTCTCCCTTTCTCTCTGTAAAAATCAATAAAATATATTTTAAAAAAAGAAAAAAAAAGAAAATAGTGATTATTAATAATGCCAAGACAGTGATTCTTTTCAAGACATCTTGTAAAGAAACCTATTTTCTAATTGAAGAATACAAGGTTGAGATTAAATGTTTAAAATTGTCATTTCTTCTGTTTCTAAGTTATAGTGGCCTGTTTGGTGCAGAAATTTTATGAGGTTGTTACAGGGGAGGAGAGGGATTCATCTCCCCTGGTTGGGCATGGCAGTTGGTCTCTTGGGGTACCGCTGGAATAAGCATTTCCGGAGGCCTCCCACTTGAGGATGAAATATGGTTGAAAGCTTTATTTCTGTGGAATTACATCACTGAGTTTCCAAAGTTCCATTTCCCTTAGTCCAGTCATAGAAGAAGTGTAGCTGGAGTTTTAGTAGAGCTAAAATCAGAGCCAATGTCCAGAGTCTTCGTTCCATGTTGGAGCAGGGTCCAGTCCAGCATCCGGCTGGTTAAGCTTGTGTTTTCAGCTGTAGTCCATTGTGTGTGGCATCTGCATGACCGTGGGCCACACAAGTGAATGCAAGGAAGTAAAAAAGCACATTGGGACTAACAAGAGTCCCAAGAAAACCAAGAGAGAGAATGTCTTTGTTTTGGGGATTGTGTATTTTCAAATTTCCAAGCACTTTCAATGGCCACACCTATTCTGGCCAACGACTTCTGTTCCCAGGTGTGACTCACAATAAGCACCTTCCCTATACCCCCAACTTTACTGGGCATACATCTGTCTCTCCTTTGTTGGATCCCTGGGGAGTGTGAAACTGTAGTTTCCTAATGAAACTGCCCAAACGACATGCCTATAATGTCTGACTCCCCACTTTGCTCCTTTCCTCTTATTAATAACCAGCTAATTATAATGATATCAGGGTGACCAACATATAATTAGATTTAGAAACCAATGTCTCTTAATCTAAACTTTTCTCTAATTTAGAAAAAATACATTTACACAATGGAATACTACCCAGCTATAAAATAGAAGGAAATCTTACCTTTTGTGACAGCATCGATGGACCTGGAGATTATTATGTGAAGTGAAATAAGCCAGCCAAAGACAGACAAAGATCTCACTTATATGTGAAATCTAATTAACAAAATAAACTGACAAACAAAATAGGTCCAGAGGCATGGATACATGGAACATACTGAAAGCTGGCAGAGGGGAGGGAGGGATGGGGGATGAATAAAAGAAGGTGAAGGGATTAGCCAAAGTACATAACCCATAGACAAAGACAACAGTGTGGTGCTGGCCAGAGGAAAGAAGGGGAGCCAGGGCTGGGTGGAGGTCGGCTAAGAAGGGGAAAATGCAGACATCTGTAGTAGAGTCAACAATAAAAATAAGGTAAAAAATATCTTAAACAATCATGTAGGAGATACAAAACAGAAGACCAAGCAATTATAGCAATGAAAATGTACTGACATTTTTCTTTAATAAATATTTAAGTGAAACAAGGCTTTTAACATAATAATTTAGATTAATCTATAATATCTTAGAAAATGCTAAAGAAATAACAGAAAGACATGGACAGAAAACCATTTTTCTTGATATGGACAGTCCATTTTCTTACTGGGAGGTGCAAAGATCTTGGTAATTTCCTTCCAGGCCTATAATTCTGTAATTTATATACTAAATCTATACCTATATAAATATCAAATAGAAGTTGAAATAGTTTGCCTATAAGCCAAATATAAACAAAGACATTTAAAAAATCCTTCGGCCTTTCTTATAGGCTTTAGGCAAAGGAGAAAGAAAGAGAAAAATCGGTTTCTTTTTTTCGTTATTTTTATTTTGTTTTCATTTAAATTATTTTTACTCTTTTATTTTTAAACTAGTGGCCCAGTGCATGAAATTTGTGCAGGGGGTGGGGGTGATTTCCTCAGCCCAGCCTGCACCCTCTCCAATCAGGGACCCCTTAAGGCAGCGGTTCTCAACCTTCCTAATGCCGTGATCCTTTAATACAGTTCCTCAGATTGTAGTGACCCCCAATTTCATTGTTACAAATTGAACATAATTAAAGTATAGTGATTAATCACAAAAACAATATGTAATTATATATGTGTTTTCTGATGGTCTTAGGAAACCCCTGTGAAAGGGTCATTTGACCCCCAAAGGGGTCGTGACCCACAGGTTGAGAACCGCTGCTTTAGGGGATGTTCAACTGCCCCTGTGGGATCGGGCCTAAACTGGCAGTCGGACATCCTTCTCGCAATCTGGGACTGCTGGCTCCTAACTGCTCACCTGCCTGCCTGCCTGATCGCCCCTAACTGCCTCTGCCTGCCTGATCGCCCCTTACTGCCCTCCCCTGCCAGCCTGATTTTGCTCCCAACTGCCCTCCCCTGCTGGCCTGATAGCCCCTAACTGCCTCTGCCTCAGCCTCCAGCACCATGGCTTTGTCTGGAAGGAAGTTGGATGTCTGGAAGATGGCCAGTTGACCTGGTCAAATTAGCATATTACCCTTTTATTAGTATAGATAGATTATATAGGATAGGATTGCTTAAATGGGGGGGGGGGGAGGGAGGAGGAAGCTTTTTTCAGCAGGAGGAGATGCTCCTGGAAGACAAAAATATATAATCCCTATATCTGGGCTGATA
>NW_005871067.1:2922030-2933900 GCF_000147115.1 Myotis lucifugus | reverse complement strand
ATTGGTCAGTTGCTGTGCCAGTCAGCGTCAAAAGCTCCGCCTGGTAGGCAGCCATCTTGTGAGGGCATGAGGGTTAATTTGCATATTACCTCTTTATTATATAGGATTATAGTTGACATAAAATATTATATTAGTTTGAAGTATACAACATAGTGTGTACTTCAAACAGTTAATTACATTATTGTTGACTATAACCCCTATGCTGTGCTTGATAATTTGTACTCCTTAATTCCTTTCACCTTTTTTGCTCATCCTCTTAACCCTTTTCCCAAAATCACATTTTCTTGATCTCTAATGACTTTTGTTTCTGACTAGAAGAATTCTAGTCTGAAGAAAAAAGCTCCATGGTGAAGTATTTATAATTGCCATCTTGATTTCTATAGTACTAGAGAGAATGGTATAAAAAATACCAAAGAATTATCTAATCATCAGTTAGAGTGGCAACTTTAGAATTCCCACCAGAGATATGGAAAAACTATATTTACTCCCTCAGCATAAGGGACAGAAAAGAAAGTGAGAGCATGAAATAATGATGCTTTGGAGGAAATAAATACCTGTTACTCCTAATTATTCAGTATAAACAGGAGAGAAAAAGAAGAATTGCCTTGGGAATTAATTTTTCCACTTTTCATTTGTTTTAATATAATCAACTCAAGGACATATGTCTAGTAGAGTGATGTCACGAAAGTCTGTGACTTTTTTGTACACAATTTTTGTTCTGGCCTCATATCATAGAGTTGCTATGGTGATTAAATTAGAAGAATGCCTAAAAAGGTATCTGGCAAAGAATAAGCACTGCATATGAGTTTGTTTATTAAACAGATACAGGAATGGGCAAAAGTAGGTTTACAGTTGTTTATATGGAAAAATACATGCAGGTTATGATTACTACAATAGCTTTATTAACTCAAAAGAATGTCACAATGCAACTGTAAATATACTTTTGCCCATACCTGTATTTTTAGAAATCAGTTACACAAAAACAACTTGCAGAAAGATTAAACGTTGCTCAGCAAACAATTTTCGATCATTTACAAGCAATGGGAAAGATTTTAAAGGAAGGAAAATGGGTGCCACATCAACTGAACAAGACAAATGGAAAACCAAAAAGTAATCAGTAAAATGTTGCTTCAATGGCACGAAATAAAGTCTTTTTTGCATTGAATTGTGACTGGTGATGAAAAGTGGATTTATTTTGAGAATCCCAAATGCACAAAACCATGGATTGATCCAGGTCAACCATCAACATCGACTGCAAGGCCAAATCGCTTCGGAAAGAAGACAATGCTCTGCATTTGGTGGGATCAGGAAGGTGTGGTGCATTATGAGCTTGTAAAACCAGGTGAAACCATTAATACTGATCGCTACCGACAACAAATAATCAATTTGAACCATGCTTTGATCGTGAAACGACCAGAATGTTCCAGAAGACACAGCAAAGTAATTTTGCTTAATGATAATGCACCATCACACACTTCAAAACCAGTTAAAGACACCTTAAAAGATCTTGCCTGGGAAGTATTAACCCACCCGCTGTATTCATCAGACCTTGTTCCTTCAGATTACCACTTGTTCCAATCGATGGCACACGCACTTTTTGAGCAGCACTTCAAAACATATGAACAAGTGGAAAATTGGGTCTCTGAATGGTTTGCCTCAAAACAAGAAAAGTTCTATTGGAATGGTATCCATAAATTACCTGAAAGATGGGGGAAATGTGTAGCTAGCGATAAACATTACTTTGAATGTTTCTTTTGAAATTATTGTGTTTTCTTTGATTACAAAACCTGCCATTATTAACTGGAACACCTAGTGAGTGCCTGCCTATGCGTTCCCTGCAGAGTTTATCATACACTGTTCCTGTTTTCCTGTTAGACTATGAGTTCCCTGAGGTAGAGATCTTGTCTCACTTATCACAGCATCCTTAGCAACCACAATAACTGCCTGATATGTTGTAGTCACTACACCAATACTAGCTGAGTGAATTAGCAAGGATTAGAAAAGTGGGTTAAAGATAGCAACACATAAGACTTCCATTTCTGTTGAACACATCTACTTTCTCAGACAATACTGCTCAGACAGGGTTTCTGAAGCTGTATATGATTCTATCAAATCCAATCTACAGTCTTTTAACGTTCCTACTTTTTATATCACAAATTGGGCACTTGAAGCACTTATTACTCTTAAAAGTTGCTTTTAAAAATAGTTGCTTTAACTGATCCTACAATCTCTAACTTAGAGAAGCTTTGGGGAAAATAAGCCATATCAGTGTTAATAAACTAAGCAAAGACCAAACTGGAAACTACTTGTAGTAGTATACACAAAACATTGCACTATATTCTCATTTTTCAAGTAACAGGGAGTAGATATAATCACTAATAAGCCAAATGTGTAAGTTAAAAACCCCACTTCAACAAAATATCTGACGTCTCCTCTTGTGAAACTTTTAAAGATGTTAAAAAGTAGCTAAACCGGTATTTTGAAATTTCACTTTTCCCATTCACTTTAAAAATATCCTAATCAGAAAAAACCTCCACAAAAAAACGGACTTAAAAATAAACCAAATAATGAGATACTACTACATGCTTATTAGAATGAAAATAGAAAACCCAGACAACACCAAATGCTGGTGAGGATGTGGAGCAAGGGGAACTCTCATTCATTGCTGATGGAAATGCAAAATAGTACAGCCACTTTGGAAGAGTTTGCAGTTTCTTACAGAACTAAATATAATTCTAACATAGGATCCAGTTAATTGTGCCTCTTGGAAAATACCCAAATGAGTTGAAAACTTAGGTCCACACAAAAAACCTGCACATGAATGTTTATATCAGCTTTCTTAATAATTGCCAAAACTTGCAAGTGACTAAGATGTCCTTCAATTGGTGAATGGATAAACAAACTGGTACATCCATACAAGAGAACATTATTCAGTAAAAAGAAATGAGCTATCAGGCCATGCAGACGTAGATACATCTTATATTGCCAAGTGAAAGAAGCCAATCTGAAAAGGCTACATACTATATGATCCTAACTATGCATATGATACTCTGGAAAAAGCAAAACCATAGACAGTAAGATTAGTAGTTGCCAAGGGTCCAGAGGGGTTGGGGGAGTGGGGTGGTGGTAAATTGGAGCACAGGGGATTTTTAGGGCCGTGAAACTACTCTGTATGATACTGTACTGGCATATACATGACATTCTACACTTGCAAAATTCATAGATCTGTACAACAAAACCCAACCGTAAAGAATAAAAGGAGAAAAATGAACCAGACAGAAACAAAATACGTACCAAAATAAGCATTTCTCAGATAACTTGGGAATCTCATAAATAAGCTGAGCAATGGTAAGATAAACTTGTATTTTATGCAAAAAGGACTGCTGAGAAGCAGTTCCTCATGGAACTTCATGGATAATTCTTTTTAAAAATAATACATTAGATGTCAGAATAAAGTAGGTTAAAAAACAGCTTAAGTCTTACATTTCAACACTGAATTTAAAGTAAACTTAAAAGAAAAATGTTTGAGACTAGTCAACTGAATTATTTATGCACTATAACCTTAAAAACATTAGCTCCGCTGCAGTGAGTCGAGTGACTATTAATTCATCTCTATCTTCCCCTGGTTAAGGATAGACCAATTCCAGATTACATGTAGGGAATAACTCACTGGCTCTAGGTGTATCTTTCAAGTTTTAGTAGATTCAGCATCAACTGGTTCAGGCTTTTCCTGACCACATTAAGACCTATGGCTGTTCCCTTCCTTATGCCCACAACATAGTACTGTGCACAAACACCAGTATATTTAGATATTTTCTCCCATACTAGACTGACTAAGGCCATTTTATAAAGGACCTCATAATCACAAAAAGGACTCTGAATTTTATCATGAGGGCAAAAGGAAGGTAATCCAAAGTTTGAAGCAGGAAGTAGCATGATCAAATTTGCATGTGATTCTCTGTTTTACAACCTATCAAATTAATTCACTTTCTTTAGCCTAGAATTGGATGCCTGCCTCTAATCTGCTCTTTTCAGCCTTAGGCTGTTATTGGTCCCTGTCAGATTCAACACCCCAGGTGATCTGAATTATTTGCTATTCTCTTAACTGCATATTCTTCCTCAAGTTTTCCCCTCTGCTAAGAACACTATCACTCTGTTCCATTTTCGAGTTCCTGAATCTTACCTACCCTTCAAGGTTTAATTCAAATGAATCATTTCCTAATTCCCCCAATACTATTTATGCTCTTTTTTCTCAACTCTCATTATACTTTTTGTACTTTTCTTTTGCCATGTACCACTTTCAACCTTAGACTATAATTTATCTGTTTTCTGTTAATTCCCTACTAGCGAATAATACTCTAAAGAAAGGGAGAGGATATTACTTAAATATTTAAATGACCAATATTTGATTGATTGGAAATATCTGGCCACAGGCTGGGGAAACAGCTATCAAATTAAGAGATTTATGGTGAACTGATAAAAATAATCTTCTCTGTCCTCTGACGGCCTGCAGGAATATAGATTAATATAATTAGCATCAAGTCCTAGATTTTTTCCCCCCATTTAAAAAAATGTGTGTGTGTTTTTTTTAATTTCAGAGAGGAAGGGAGAGGGAGAGAAACATGAATGATGAGAAAGAATCATTGATTGGCTGCCTCCTGTATGCCTCCCACTGGGGATTGAGCCTGCAACCTGGGTATGTGACCTGATTGGGTGTGGGGTGTGGTTACGGTGTTTTGGCCAGGTTCAAGCCTCGGACTAATGAAAGGACAGGGTCCTCTCATTGACACATGCAAGTCCCAGCTTTAAGGGCAGGGCCCTCCCAACACAGTTATAGCCAACGGCTGTGGTTGTAAGCTTGAACCTATGGTCCAAACACATAGCCCCACGTGCCGTGTGATAGAGTTCGGGTGCATGTAGTTGAGTGAGGCTGAAACTCATGAGAATGCTGTAAACAATGTGATCACGCCCCTACTTTGCCTCGTGGCATCTGCTATAAAATAAAGACACGGCTTGTGGGCGCTGTCGTTGTCTCCTCATCAGGGAGGCAGCGTCCCACTGAGACCCAGCTATTATTCTCTTGTCTGTCTTTCCTTAATCCTTTCACCCCCCCCACTCGGGATCACCCTTGGTCGTGCTGGCGTGGCACAAGTGGCACCCGAACAGGGACTGAGTTCTGTGAACAGGGACTGAGTTCTGGGACCAGGGCCTGAGTTTTGGCCGTAACAAGTGACGCCAGAGCAGGCCCCTTTGGCCGTAACAAATGGCGTCCGAACAGGCCTGAGTTCGGGGGAATTTAAAAAGTGGTCAGGTGAAAGGAGTCTCCAAGGCGCGCGCAGAGAGTAAGCTTAAAAAATAAAAGTAAGAAAATAAGAAGTTAAGCTTAAAAAGCAAGTAAGAAGGCCAAAAAACAAAAATAAGGTAGGGAGCCGAAGTGTGGTAAAATTAGCTCGGTGTAAAACATGGGAATAATGCTTAATTGAAGCATTTTTAAAGTCTAAGCAGTAGGAAATAAGCAGTAGAAATAAGTGGTAAGAAATAAGCTGTAGAAGTAAGAAATAAGTAGAAATAAGTGGTAGAAATAGAAAATAAACAGTAGAAAGCAAGCGGCAAGAAGCAAGCGGTAGAAAATAGGCGGTAGAAAATAAGAAGTAATTAGGAGGTACAAAATAAGGTAGAAATCTCCTAGGTTTTGTTTAAGCCACTGTAAAGCAGAAGATGGCTGTGGTGGATGATGTCTAAGGGAGTAATTTTTATTTTAGACCTAGATTGTAAGCTCTTGCAGCAGTTGCATTGTTTCTAGGCTTTGGTTGTCTTTGCTTGTGCGACCAGATAGCTCCCTGGGACTTTGGGTCTGTGTGAGATGCCAGGCTCAGAATTGGAAGTCTCCAGAAGGGACCAGACTTTCACCGGCGTGGACGGGGCTGCGGAGATCAACCGTCCAAACAGCCTGATCCAGGGGACTAGTTTTGCATCAACAACATCTTTGCATCTGCAGCATTTTACTATGCAAGTGATCGAGATATCAGCATAGAGTCAGCTGAAGAAGATGGCGACTGAGGCCAAGCAAATGTTAGAAAAGCAAGTGGAAGCTATGCTAGCGTTGGTGAACTGTCAGTTTTCTGTAAAATCTTGTGGAGCTAAATCTAAGGACTCTGAGTAAGATATCCTGAAAATGTTGACATGTTTGTAGCTTGATTTTGCATTGGTATTGCTTTGTTATTAGCCAGAGTTTTGTTCTCTTGTTAACATTGCTGTTTATGGTTTTGTTAATAGCCAGGGGTTTGTTTTGATGTTTTGATTATGCTGAATAATTTATTTAGAGTTTTTTGGATAATGTAGATAGGCGTGTTTAAAAACAAAAGCAAAGGGGGAGATGTGGGGCGCAATTACGGTGTTTTGGCCAGGTTCAAGCCTCAGACTAAGGACAGGGTCCTCTCATTGCCACGTGCAAGTCCCAGCTGGAAGGGCAGGGCCCTCCCAGCACAATCATAGCCAACGGCTGTGGTTGTAAGCTTGAACCTATGGTCCGAACACGTAGCCCCTCGTGCCTTGTGATAGAGTTCGGGTGCATGTAGTTAAGTGAGATTGAAACTCACGAGAATGCTGTAAACAACGTGATCACGCCCCTACTTTGCCTCATGGCATCTGCTATAAAATAAAGACACAGCTTGTGGGCGCTGTCGTTGTCTCCTCATCAGGGAGGCAGCGTCCCACCGAGACCCAGCTATTATTCTCTTGTCTGTCTTTCCTTAATCCTTTCACCTCCCCCCCCACTCGGGATCACCCTTGGTCGTGCTGGCGTGGCACACAGGTTTCCATGTTTCTACATGGACAAGAGAAAAGGTTCTGGGCAGGCAACATAGGCTCGGAGGTGAGTTATGATGAGACACATTGATTTCTTAGTCATTTCTTAGCAGAGGATGGACAGCACCTCCCTGTGTTAACAAGGTCACCCTGGGATTTCTGACAGAACATCCCATTCTAAGATGGGAACGCAGAGGCTTTTCCTGGGGGTGGGAGGGTCAGGATATGAGGACAAGTGGGGTGTTCAGGGCAGCACTGTTGACATGACAACAGGAGGGGATCACGTCCAGGTCCCACAGAAGTGAACAGTTGGATCGCCAGCCCTGATAACAGATCCCCCTCCTGGTATATTGTGCAGCCCAGGGAGGCCCCAGCTCCTGACCTGGAGGGGCCACAGGGATGTGGTCCTCGGGGCAGCAAATGGCAAAGCAAGAGACTTGGTACCTTGAGCCCCATGTCCTTTTGGGAAAAGCATCCCTACTAATCATGATGATGTGTAAGAGTGGGAGAAGGTGTGTAAGGATTGTCAGGCCAACATGGACACTTGGAGATGGGCATTAAAAAGGGAAAATCTGTAGAAACATGCGAAAATACTCTTGCCTGAACATGATGGGAAATGGTACAAAGTCTCTCTTCTGATATTCCTAAAACTTTGTGGGCAGTGACTTTGCATCTCATTTGAAAGGTGCTGGACAGTGAGAGTGGGTTGTGGGGAGGATAAGGACCCCAGATTCCTTTGGAAATTGGACTCTAGGAGGGACCTAGGGGAGTAGCAGGGCAGCTTCTGGAACCCAGGGCTCCCTTTGATTACATGGAACCCTGGAGTCTGGGTCACCTCAGCACCTGCACTCACCCTGCGGCCGTGTTGCACGCTGAAAGATGTATGGGGCAGCTCTGCCTCCTCCAGGGGCATGGAGTTAAGGACAACATCAGTCAGCTCCTCTCTGTTCTCCTCTTCGGAGCTCTGTAAAGACAGTTCCCAGTCACCAGGAGAAAAGCCTCTGAGCCCTGTTTTGCTGGATCTGTAACCCATGTGACCCTCTATTCCGGACACACCCACCGTGATGCACTCACACAGACTAATTAAAAGCTGAGGAAAAGCTGTGACAACCTGAGGGCTAGTATTCCCATCTGCAGAGACCTCTGGAAGCGCATCTCCACCTGCCTGCCCTGAGGTCTGATCACAGCGGGACCTCTAGGGGATCCACTGCCCGAAAGCTGTTCCCGCCCCAGGCTTCTCCCTTCAGGTCCCTCTTCCCCACACATGAAGGGGAGGGGATGTGAGCTGCACAGGGATGGCGCACAGAGGTGGCCTGGCCTGAATGGGTCTGACCCAGGGCATCTTGTGTTACCTGAGGCCAAATTCTAGAAAGTGGACAGATACGTCGGGGACGAGGGTTGAACCAATGTCTGCACCGTCTGAAAAAGCTCTCACTGCGGAGTCTCCGGAAGCAAGAGCACCAATCACTGGGAACACAGCAAGAGAACATCTTGCACTGGCAAATGCCTCTTGGCAAGTGAGCTGCCTGTTGGGCTAGATGTGGGTGCCTGGTTACGGGGGTTTCAAGTTCTATTGGATAGTGACCTCATACCTGGGATTGTCTTCCCTGAGTCCCCTCATCTCATGACAGCTATGCAAGTAGTCCTGTGGGCTGTTGTCTGCAGACCCCTCTTGTCCATGAAACACCTTATCTGTACACAGTGGCACCAGCACACCCCTCTGCCCAGCCCCCTAGAAGCTCTGGGTGCAGCCAGGGTCCCAGACTTGAGGAAACCGACCTGGGTGCAGACTCAATCCCTCATTCTTACCTCTTCTTGATCCTGGATAAGTCATTGTGCCTGGCAGGGCCCATCTCTGTCCTGCCTACACAATGGGTTACGGAGCAAGTGCTTCTTATGGCTGTTCAGGCTCCTGTGGGGGAGGAGCTATAAAGTAGGAGGAGGACTGTCACATGTAGGTAGTGCCTCCAACCTCTTTTTCCTTCCTGTTGTCACCTCCTCTGTGTCTGCTTTTTTTTAAATCACACCCAAGGTCATCACATCTAGATTCCGTGTGTGTGTGTGTGTGTGTGTGTGTGTGTGTGTGTGTTCATGCCTGTGCTTCCTTTCTGGCTCCCACATAGGGAGGAGCAGGCAGGAGCTGTCCAGTATGTCAGGATTTCTTATTTCCAGACTGACTCTGTGGGGGAGGTGGGAGCCTTGGCCTGGAAGGTCTGAACATTCCTGAAGTTTGGACTCTGAATGTCAAGTACCCTGGCCAATCCCTGCCTGACTACGGGCTTCAGATTCCCAATTATCCAATGAGGGTGTGATCCACGACTACGTAAGCATGAACTGAGCATAAGGGGGCCCGGCTTTCTCCACTGCGGGTGGGTTGTGGACAGAGGTGCACCTTTGTGATTACAGATCTGGGCGCCTTTTCAGACAAATACTGTTTAGGCTGCCAAGTGCTCACTGTCTCCCCCATGCCATCTCCATGTCTGTACACGATTCCACCGGCACAGCCTTTTCCAGAGCCCCTGAGGAAACCTGGGGGCACCTAGGATCCCCCTTTGAGGACACAACTGGGTTTATCTCAGGCTCTGCATTCTGACCATCTGTGATCCTGGGCAAGGCATGGGCCTCTCGGGTCACTGGTTCCCTCCTCAGTGACTCCCCATAGTCTGCACCTTCCTCGTGTGGTGTGAATGTGTGCCCTCCCCTTAAATGTGGGTGTTCGTAGTGACTCCATAGAAGACGGCAAAGGGATCCAACACGACCTCCATGATTTGGTTCTAAAAGTCAGTGCCTGGCCCGGCCAGAGTGGTTGAGCATCATCCTGTGCACTGAAGGATTGCTGTTTGGTTCCTGGTCAGGGCACATACCTAGGTTGTGGGTTTGATTCCTAGTCAGGGTGCATATAGGAGGCAACCAATTGATGCTTCTCTCTCACACTTTTGGTTCTCTCTCACTCTCTCTCTTGTCAATTTTTTAGAAAAAAATTAACAATTTTAAAGCAAATCCATTTTATTTTTTTTAATCTTCATTGTTGAAAGTGTTACATATGTCCCCTTTTACCCCATTGACCACTTCTAGCCGATCCCTACCCCCCACCCCTGGTCTTCACTACCCTATTGTCTGTGTCCCTGAGTTATTCATATATGCATACAAGTTCTTTAGTTGATTTTTTCCCAACCTGAAAAGTTTTTTTAAAATTTGGTGCCTACCCTCTTGCTCACTCTGATATGTTCTCTCTCTCTCTTCTCTCTCTCTCTCTCTCTCTCTCTCTCTCTCTCTCTCTCTCTCTCAATAAGCCTCTGTGCTGTGAGTGGCTATCTGGAGAGACCCACATGGCCTAGCACTGAATGAGACCAACAGATAGAGAGAAAGTCAAGCCTTCCATCCAAACTGAATCCCAAAGACCCCCAAGTGAATTCAGACCCTCAGTGACAAATCCTACCTCAGGTGAGACCACAGTAGTCCCAGCTGAGCCATGCGGGATTCCTCGTCACAGATGTGTGAGCTAATAAGTGTGTGTTGGTTAAGTCTGTAGTGTGGGGTAACTCTCAGCAATAGATCACTAGCACAGTCGTCCCACACCAGGCCCTGGGCCTGCCCTCCTATCTCCCTCGTTTTTTTCCTCCCAGTTCCCTCCAGCCCCCGCCCCTCATTTCTAACACCCTCTGCCTCCAGTTTGGAGGATGGCTGTGAAACTTAGGAAAGGACCCTGCAAAGTAGAGCCAAACTGAAAAGTGTAATTTGAAATAGGAAACAGCTTCTGTTGAGAACACAGTTCTGAGCTTCCAAGGTAAGGAGACGCTCCACGAAGGCAGGTGTATGCCCCTCCAGGCCCATTGCTAGTGCGCAAGTGCACTGCCATCACCATGGACCTCTAAGGTAGACCTGCCCCCCTGATTCCCAGACCTCCTTTAATTTCACAAGCCTTCATCGGCTGCCATTGTGAAATCAGGATGAAGAGGGTAGACAAGTACTTATTCATCTTTCTGGTTTAGAAATCACATCCTAAAGAGAGCCTGTGCAATGTCCCCATGATGGGCTCACGTTCTCAGTGCTTATGGTCCTCAGGGTCAGTGGGAGGTCTCAACAGACTCCATTCAGATTTCCTTTCTCTCCGTGTCAACCTACAGGGCTGATCTCCTTGAGAGCAGGGGCCCTGGGTGTGGTCCACAGTGAATACCCATTTGTCCTGAGACAGTGTACTTGTGCCATGGCGGGTGCCGTACAAGGCTGCAGTCCATCCTCACCAGGGGGTTCAGAGCACTGAAGAGGACTGATGTAAAAGGAGAAGCCGGGCTGTCTCCACAACCTTGTTCAGCCTTCGGGCGTCAGAAAGAATGGCTTCTGGGCTCTGGTGAGACAGAAGAGCATCAGGAAAAAGCCCAGCTGAACCACAGCTCAGGGGCTGTGGGCGAGGAGAGGCTCTGACCCCAGAGATTTGGAAGCTGTGACTGTGGAGGAGATGAGTGTAGACCCCGGGCCCTGGGACATTTCCTGTCGCCTCCTCAGTGCTTTGGGCCAACAGAGGAGATGCTCAGAATGCTGCTCAGTGCGCGTGGAGCAGGGTGGAGTTTCTGTCCAGGTGCAGGTGGCAGTCAGGGTTCAGGAACTGCTTGCTGCTGGTTAAACCCTGCAGCATTCTGCAACGTGGACGCCAGGGGGCGCTTAAGGCCAAGCTTTGCCCATATACTGGTGGGAGATGACATCAAATGAAATGTGGGTTCCTAAGGGCATTGGTGACATAAAGGGTCCCTGCCCCAATGCACATCAGTCAGTTCTGCCCAGAGTCCCATTGTCCTCCGTCTCAAGAATGTCACATCCTTAAAGCAGATGGCTCTTCGGGACAATCTATTCCCAACCTGTAACTTACAGTAACACAACCGAGGCCCAGAGAAAAAGGGACTTGTTCAATACTGTGAAGGTTGTTGGTGACAGTGTTGACTACAAGGCGGGTCCCCTGATTCTCAGTGAACACTCATGCTGGTTCCAACCTTTGGACATTGCTAACCTGTCTTCCATTGATTTCCCCAACTTTAGATGAGTAGTGTGACCTCACTACATTTGAT
>NW_005871067.1:2854222-2921930 GCF_000147115.1 Myotis lucifugus | reverse complement strand
AGCCAGGGGGGCTTAAGACCACGCTTTGGCCATGTGCTGGTGGGAGATGAAGTTAAATGAAATGTGGGTTCTGAGGGGCAGCCCTGGCATAAAGGGTCCCTGCCCCCATGCTCATCAGTCAATTTCCCCCAAAGGCCCATTGTCCTGGGCCTCAAGAACATCACATCCTTAGAGCAAATGGGTCCTGAGAGACTAATTCTTCCCAACCTATGACTCATAGTAACACGACGCAGGCCCAGAAGAAACAGACTTGCTCAAGGCTCTGAAGGATTGTAGAGTTAAATTTTATAGAATCTAAATTAAATTTATGTTTAAGAGTATTTCATTACATTTTCTTTAATTAGACTGTATGTTACTAAATAGTATAAGAAACATACAGTAAAGTTATAAACATATATATGATAAACACAAATATTTTAAAACTTCACATAAAGGAGGGGAAGGAGCCCCATCTGCTGTGGCAGCTGATATACGCGGTGGCCCAGGATCTAGGACCACAGGTTCTGAAGGAGCTGAGTCGAGTGGCTCGGAAGCTGCAGGTGGTTCCACATCTGGAAGTTCAGTGACAGCTGTGCCTGGAGTCTACTCTGGCTCTGGAGAGGGCACCAGAGTTGGTGTTGCCTCTTTACGTGTTTCTGGATCTTGCTCTGGAGCTGCTTCTGTAGATGCAGGAAGAGAACATGTTACCACCATGACTGCCTTTTGTGTGCCTTCCAAGGAAGAAACCTCCCATCTCCATCACTGAAGTCCCAATTCAAGGCCCCACCCCAGGACAACCTCCAGACTGCAGGCCACTGGGCACTGACCTGAGCGCCTCTGTGCTCCTGCCTAAGCCCAGCCTCTGCGAGCTCTTCTCTGTGTGTGCAGCCACATGCCCTCCCCACCAAACCACACCACCCAAATCCACATGCACAGCTGACTCCCTCCTTTTTTTCTAGCAGAAGCCCTCACACCTCTGCCCTCTTGTAGAACTCTCACAAGGCATGGGTTCCAGGCTGTTGCCAGCTTCTCCAAGTCACAATCCCCATACTCCCCTTAAGGCTCTGATCCAAAGCCCATTCATTTTTTTGCTGGTCCAGAGATCCACTTTCTGCTTCACAATACGTGATCAGCGATACTTTGAGGAAGAAGTCATATCGACTGTCCTGTGGATGCTCCTGCCTGTGCAGCCCAGTGTGACTGAATCACCCCTGACTAGAAGGAAGCGCTGGAGTGCAGTCCTGGGGGCAGGGCCTTTGCTGAATGAATGAGCCCAAACCAGCCTCATCTCAGATAGTTGGGTGAGCCTGGGATCCCCCTGCTCACCCCTGTGATTTCTAATCTGGCTTCACCCAGGACAGGGACCCCTAATGGAATTTCCAACGTCTTTATCAAAATAGAAAATAGCTTAGCCTAAGTCCTGAGGAGAATCACAAATAAGGCAGAAGTTTCTTTAAAAGAAGAGAAAATGGCCAATTGGAACAACCACAGCCTCTCCAGCACACCTCTCCAGAGTCCAGGCTCCCAGCGGGCCTTTTCCCAGGAGGAACCCCCCTCCCGCCGCCCCAAGTTCCTACAATAACCCTAGAAGCTGGGACTTGGCTCTCCCCATGTTCAGAGAAACAAACACTCAGGGAGATGCAGTGACCTGGAGACTCACAGCAAGCAGGTGGCTGAGTGACCACTGTGCTGTGGAGGGGCAGGGCTCACCTGGTACATGGTTGGTCCCACTCACGTTGGTTAGTCCCAAATGTTCTGTATTAACACAGAAGGGTGGGTGTGGACCAAGGTGGGGACGCTGCCCAGGAAGCTGGGCACCAAGGATTTGACCAGTTTGTCCAGTAACTGTTCCTGGGAGGTCTGCACCGTACATGTCCATTTTTATTTTTAATTTTATTTATTTTTTTGCCTTGTGAGGGTCAAGCTTATTTGGAAGCCTGAGTGAGTGGTGTTTGGGACAACATGGAGGCCCAGGGCTGAGCTGACAGGCCTCCATGTTGGGCTTAGGATGCCCCGAATGGGAGGTCATCTCTGAGTCTGGGCACAGGGTGGAGCCAGCTCCCTGGGAAGCAGAGTCCTGGCTCCAGGAAGGGCAGGTGGAGAAGGTGAGGACAATTCTCCCTGGGTGGGTCAGGGTCCAGAAAAACAGACTTGCTCAAAGCTTTGAGGGTTTATAGGGTTAAATTTTATAGAATCTAAATTAAGATTATGTTTAAGAGTATTTCAGTAAATGTTCTCTATAGTACACTGTATGTTATTAAATATCATAAAATATAGTAAAATTATAAGCATATGTAACATGAAAAGAAAACTTCTAACACTGCATCTAAATGGGGGTATGGGGGTGCCCTCTCTGCCGTGGCCGCTGACACGCGCTGTGGCCTAGGATCTGGCACCACAGGCCTTGCAGGAACTGGGGTGAGCTGCTCAAATGCTGCAGGTGGTTCTTCTGCCTCTTAAAGTTCAGTGAAAGCTGGGCCTGGATCCGGCTCTGGCTCTGGAGAGGCCACTAGGGTGGCGTTGCCTCTTGAGGGTTTTCCTGATGTTGCTCTGGAGCTGGTTCTGTAGATGCAAGAAGAGGACATGTTACCACCCTCACTGCCTTTTGTGCGCCTTCCAAAGGCACACTCACCCACACCACCCCCGGAGGCCTCCTCTTCCTGTCTCGGCCTCAGTGGGCTCAGGTGCTCCCGCTGTGAATGGAGGCACTGGGCCTGCTTCGGCAGGTAGCAGACTGGAAAGTTGAGCTCTGTGGAAGCCAACAGCATCATCAGGCTGGGAAATTCTGGAGGTGCTGGTCCAGCCAGATGCCCGGGATGCAGGAGATGGCCCTGGGGAGAGAGATAGGTGAGCAGCAGAATGTGAGGCCTGCCCTTCCCTTCCACACGGCCCTCCCAGAGCACCACTCAGAGAGCCTGGGGTCCTGTGCCTGCTGTTCCTGCCCATCCAGAAGCCAGACCTACTCCTTGTCCACCTTCAGTCTGGCAGTCCTGGCAGAGATGTGCCTGGTTACCCAGGAATGGTTGGCAGAAAGCCCTCCTACCTGACAGCTCTGAATCAATGAGGGATACACCTGTTCCCTTCTTCAGGGGAACCTGACATGCTCTCTCAGTGTCCCTGTTCCCTCCCATTAGGACTGAGAGGGCTGGTGTCCACCCTGTTCATGTCACTCATTGGCACAGAGTAGGTGCTTCAGGAATACTGACCAATGAGCAAACAAACGAACCCCAGGGCCTTCCTATCACCTCAAACTTTGGCTCCTGCACCTACATGCTGCCTAATTCACTATCTGTCCTGTGTGGTTCTTTGCCTACCACTGAAACTCAACTCCCACAGGGCGGCGTACACCAAGCTGCCACTGAGGAGGTTCTACCAGATTAGGGAGCAAGGCCCAGGGATAGGGGTGCAGACTGGGCTGGGATTAGGAGCGGAAGGCTATGAATTTTCTGAGGGGCTCTCTGTCCACTGACCTCCCCACTCGCCCACACCACCCATATCCACATGCACAGCTCTCTGACTCGTGTCCTTTTTTCTAGGGAAGTCCTCAGACCTCTGCCCTCTTGCAGAAATCCCACCATGAGTGGGATCCAGGGTTTTCCAGCACCTTGAATTCACAGCCCCCATACTCCCCTCATGGATCTGATCCAAAACTGACTCACGTTTTCTGCTGAACAGAGGTCTACCGTCCTCTTCACAATACTCGAAGATGCAGCCATAGGTAGAGGAGGCCAGGACACGTCACATCGGGTGTCCTGTGGACACAACGAGCCTGTGCAGCCTAGTGTGACTGAATCGCTCCCGACCAGAGGGAAGCTCTGGAGTGCAGGCTTGGTGTCTGCTGTGAACACTGGGTTATGGTCAGTGCCTAGAAACATGTCTGTACTGGCAGGGCTTCTAATATATTTGCTGATTGAATGAGCCCAAACCAGCCCCATCTCAGATAGCTGGGTGACCCTGTGGCCCCACTGCTCACCCCTGGCATCTCTAATCTGGATTCACCTGGGACAGAGACCCCTAATAGGATCTCCAATCTCTTTGTAATATTAGAAAAGAGCTTAACCCAAGGCCCCAAAGAGAATCACAAATTTGGCAGTGGCTTCTTCAACAGGAAGAGAAAATAACCAATTGGCTCAATCACAGCCCCTCCAGCAGACCTCTCCACTGTCTAGGCTCCCAGAGAACACTTACCAGGGAGGACCCCAGCGAGTCCCTACAATAACCCTATGAGCTTGCTCCTGGGTTCACCGAGGTTTCAGAAGAACAAATACTCAGAGAGTTGCAGTGACCTGAAGGCAAACAGCCAACAGGTGGCCTGGTGACCATGTCCTCTGGAGGGGGAGGGGCTCACCTGGTAAATAATTGGTCCCACAGCTGTTGGGTGGTAGCAAATGTTCTGTAGTAACAGATAGGAACAAAGGTGGGTTCTCTGCTCAGGTAATCGACCACTTTGTCTAGCCAGTGTGCCAGGGCGATGTGCACCATACAGGTCTTTTTTATTTCTCCCTGTGAGGCTGAAGTTAACTGGTAACCCTGAGTAGGTGGTGCTGGACCAGTTGGCTGGTTGGCAGCTGGATCCCAGGACTGGGCTTACTGGCCTCCATGTTCTGCTCAGAATGCTGCAATCAGAGGCTAGCCCTTGACCTCTGGCTGCCCAGCTCTGAGTCTGGGCACAGGCTGGAGCTGGCTCCCAGAGAGCAGAGTCATGGCTTTTAGGTAGGGCAGGTCTTCAAGGCCAGAACCCTTCTCACTGAGAATGTTGGGCATCCTGAGGCCAACACACATCTTCCATGATGCTCCAGCTCAACACTGCCCTCCTGACTCCCACCCGCCAGAGCGTTCTGGTTACTGAACAGAGCAATGAGGAGCTCCCAGTGAGGGGCAACCCCCTTAGGTTTCAGGCTGTGATCGCATTTGAACTCAAAATGGTTTCTCTTTGGGTTTCCAGGGTCTGTGCCTGTAGTAAACTGAACTGTTCACAGAAAAGCAGCTGGGTCCTTCTGGGCTTGGCCAAGGCAGAGTGAAGGGCAGAGGGAGGGGTGGGGCTAGGAGGTGGAATTGTTGTGCCCGAAGATGCAGATGGGGAAGTGCTTGACGTGGGAGGACCACTGGGCTGCCAGCTGGAAGAACGTCACGTCGTCCCACTCCACGCCATCGATGACGACCGGCAGCATACTCTGCTGGTGCTTGGCCTTGCAAACCAGGCGACCAATGCCCTGGATGCACTGGCTTTTGGACTCCACATCCTCGTCCTTGGTTTTCTTGGGCGCCTTCTTTTTCTTCTCCTTGGTGACCACTGTCATGGACATGGCCGGTGTTGCTGTGGCCTCACCACTGCAGGGCAGCCTGCTGACCTCGACAGACTGGAAGAAGCACTTGAGTGTGTTTTTGACGGTAGGCAGGTCTTTCTTCTCTGCTACTCTCTTCGTATCTATTGGCTGGGCTGCCGTCCAATAATCCACCTGCAGCTCCATCATCCCTGCATGGACACTCTGGCTGGTGGAGGACAGGCCCCCACTCATTGACGGGGGGGAGAGTGTGTTGGGTGAGGCCTTCCAGGTAGGGGACAGAAGCTCACTGGAGCATGAGGGGACCACATCATCTGAGTCTCCTGACATGGCTGCAGATGGCTCCACTCTTCCAACCTCCACTGCCCCCACAAAGGGGATGAGCTGCGAGGACTTCTCACTGGGGCGCTGCTGCTTAGACATGAGCATGGCCTCTGCAATGGGCAGCAGGTAGACACAGTTGGCCCCCGCGAAGTACTCGGATATTCTCGACACAACACCCTGTGTGTCCTGCAAGGTGTTCTGGGACTCCAGGTTGTTGAACATGTCCCGCCAGTACAGGTCCTGGAAGAAGTTGTTGTAGCGGGAATCCATGGAGCCCAGGTAGCTGGCCAAGGGGTGGGAACCCAGCGGGATAACCAGGAAGCGCATGTAGTCTAGCCATTGGGGTGGCTGCTGGGACAGCTGCTCCACGAAGACCCGCAGCACAGCGCTGAAGTAGGGCTGTGCCCCTGCCACCGCCATCTTCACAGGCGTCAGAGCCTGGGAATTGCAGTTGCAGTATCTCTGCATCTGTGAGACGATGATGCTGAAGGCCTCCTGGATGTCATCTGTGGAGCAAGTGCACACCACGGGCAGCGTGTGCCCCTGCAGGATGTCTGAAAGTAACTGGCCCTGCCAGTTGGAGGTGTTGACCAGGATGATGTTCTCGGGCATCTTGTCCTGGGAAATGAGGATGTTGCTGAGCTGGTCACAGACGGGCTTCCTGGGGATCTGCCGCTGGCTCTGCGGGTCTGGGCTCTCATTGTCCAGTCTGTTGACCCACTCATTCAGGGCTGTGTTGCAGCCCCGGTGGCCAGCCTGCTTCCTCTTGGACCTGCTGGAGGGCATGACTAGAGACTTGGTGAAGCGCACTATGGATGGCAGCTTCTTGGTGAACCAACGCTGGGTGGAGGACCCTGCCTCCCGGTTGTCCTCCAGCTGCGCCAGCTTATTCCCAGGGGAGCGAATTCTGTGGGCCATTGAGTCAGAGCCACTATCACTTGACATGCTGTCAAAGTATCGCCTCAGTTTGGGCTTTGGGGTGCTGGGGACACTGATATCATCCTCCATGTCTAAGCTACTGTCACTAGAGCTCACCACAATGTCATACCGATGGTCCAGAGCCTTCTCCACTTTGGGGACATGCCTCACAAGGGCCTGTTCTGAGGAAACGACCTTCTCCGACACTTGCGCCATGAGCATAGATGCCACGGCTTTCTGGTGGTAATTCTGTTGCCTGGTCATGCACCTCCTTCTTACTATCAGATTCCCTTTGTCAAAGTTATTCTCCTGGGACTGCCTGTGGACAGCATTGTAGCTGGCTGCCTGCTCAAAGAAGAAGCTCTCAGATGTTCCAGCGGAGTCGTTATGCGAGGTTTGGGCCTTGGTGCTGGCCTGCATGGCAGTGGCCTCATGATCGATAGGCTGGCGGGACAGGGAGGCCATTCGAATATTAGTGGTGGGTGTGCTGTAGGCCACAAATTTGGAGTCACTGTGGCTTGGCTGCTTGCCTCTCGGGGCCCTCGTGTTCTCAGGCAGGTGGGCCAGACTCAGAGGCTCCTTTTGGATCCTGGTGCTGTGGAGGCCCCACATCTCCATCTGTAAGCTGGAGTCTGACAGGTCTTCCATGTATGGCCTGAGGTTGGGATTGGGGCTGGTGAGGACACTGTGATTGTCCTTCATGTCTGGGCCGCTAGACAGGCCTTCGAAGTATGGCCTGAGCTTAGGTGTGGGGGTGCTGAGGACGCTGTCATCGTCCTCAGTGTCTGGGCCACTGTCACTGGGGTTCTGCAGCATGTCATACAGGAGGTTCAGGTCCTCCTCCACCTCTGGGACATGCTCCCCATGGTCCTGCTTGGGGTCCAGGACCTCCTCCGACACTTGGACTGTGTGCAGCCATAACAGGACTTTCTGGTGGTAGTTCTGTTGCCTGGTCAGGGTCCTCCTTTTGAATATGACATTCCCCTCATCAAAGTCATCCTCCTCCTGGCCGGCGGTATGGTAGCTGGCCTCCAGCTGCGAGAAGCTCTCACACTTGCACTCAGAGTAGTTGTCCGAGGACTCAGCCTTGGGACTTACTTGCCTGGCGCTGTCCTCGTGGTCGATGGGCGGCCTGGACAGGGAGGAGATTTGGATCTTGTCCACCTTGCTGGTGGGTGTGCTGTGGGCCACAACTTCATTGTCGCTCTCACTTGGCTGCTTGCCTCCCAGGGCCCACGAATTCTCCGGCATGTGGGGCAGACTCAGAGGCTCTGTTTGGGTCCTGTCACTGTGGCTGCCCCACATCTCTGTCTGCAAACTGGAGTCTGACAGGCCTTCGAAGTATGGCCTGAGCTTGGGCCTGGGGGTGCTGAGGACACTCTCATCATCCTCCATGTATGGGTCACTTTTCCGGCGTTTCCCCATCATGTCAGACCGAAGGTCCCTCTCTGACACTTTGGACCTGTGAAACAGCGCCAGGACTTTCTGCTTCAAGTTTCCTCGTATTGATCGCTGCTGCTGCTTTGGCTTCCCCTTCTCCAAGTCATCCTTGTGCAGGTCCTGTCTGTGCTTTCCCCTGCAGCTGGCCGGCAGCTCAGTAAAGGAGCTCTCATCCTGCCCCTCGTAGTTACCTGCGGACTTGGCCTTGGGGCTGACCTGCACGGCACTGTCCTCGTGTTCGATGGGCTGACTGCACAGGGAGGAGATCCAGATCTCGGCCACCGTAGTGGAGGACTCCTTGACGCTGCTGCAGAGGCTCAGCATCTGGCCACACTTGGGGTTTCGCTGCATGACGTCAGCCATGTGGATGGCGCCCGTGGCCAGTGTCTTGTAGCCCAGGACGGTCCTGTTCTTAGAGCACTTCCTCTGCTCCAGCATGATCAGTAGCTTGTTACCTTCGCCCTTGAGGAAGTGGGAATACTGCAGGGAGAAGGTCAGCGCCAGGTCGGTCTGCACTGGCTCACTGCGGGGCAGCACAATCTCTTGGGACCTCAGGATGCCCTTGGAGTCCCGCATCTTCACGGAAATTACCACGGAGTTGAGGTCCTTGGGCAGCTTCTTGAAGATCACTAGCTTATTTAAAGTGAGACTACACACCCTGGGCACACAGCTGGCGCTGGAGCAGTCCACCTCCCAGGTGGCGAACAGGTTCTGGGGGTCCTGTGTTTTGAGCACCGTGGACGTCCTGGCCAGGCCCACAGTTCGTGAGGAAGCTGCAGCTGCTGGCACCCTACTGGTCCTTTTCCTACTCAGGGTTGATGGTTTTTTCTCCTGTGGTGGGACAGAGGAGGGACATGATTGGTGGCAAGAAGTGGGGCATGAGTGACCGAAGGAGAGTGTGACCACACAAAAAGTGGATACTCGCTAACCCATGATTAGGTCAGGGAAGGCCTGGGTGGTGGTCTTTTAAACTCAGAGACCTAAAGTTATCACAAAGGATGTTCTGAAGTTAAAACTTTTTAACTAAAAGCTGTTTATGGTGGGTCGCTGGGTCCTAGGCTGGAATATTCTCTAAAGATTCTTTACCTTAACTGAGCCTATCTACTGTCTTTTGAAATCTACAAGAACATAGCTTTGGAATGTCAAAGGAATTTTCCTTGTTTTGGACACTCTGTGCTCTGCGAAGACCACAAATCCCCTCATTGTTATTGAGTTCATTGTTGGCTGTTCTTTCCTATATCCACCTATGGGAAAGAAGTATGTGTCTATCATTTTACTTTTTATCCAATCTATCACCAGTGGGTTTCATGCAACCCACATACATCTCCACTTCTGATTGTAATATCTAAAATAAGGTGAAAACTGCCATTCTCCAGAGCATTATTTCAATCCATTGAGATTTTGATTCAAGGAAAATGACAGTTTGGCTCAGATAAAATCTCAACAAGTGTTCACAGTTTTGAATGCTTCTTACATTGACATTTACTTGGCACAATACAGCAGGATCCCAGAAAATCTCACCCAGCACCACCCGGCTGACCTACACCAGGTGCTGGCATCCAGCAAAGGGTCCATTGACGCACCAGTTCCCTGCCTGTCGGGTGAACTTGTGAGAGTTGTCTCTTGGATTCAGGACCTTCCCTTGCTTGTGCTGCTGACTTTATTTGAGCCATATTTTGTAATACTCTTGGTGGAACAAAGGTTAACAGTTGACAGATCCCAGGCTGAGGAGAGACAAGAGGGAAAATGGGACTGGTTTTTACCCCTGGCTTTTCTATAGGATTTGCCTTTTGAGAGTCTGGGCAAACACCTTAGCTGTATAAGTGAGAGCTGATCTTGTTCAGCTCAGAAGATAAAGGGGAAATCCTCCTTCCTGCAAGAATCTCAGATGTTCTTATTCAACCGAGGATCTTTGCAGAGGTGTCAGAGGTCATTCCTCATGACACGCAGGAGCCCCATAGGGAAATTCCCACACAACTGCAACTAAACTAACTGGCTCTTCAGGGGGAGCACTAATCAGGTTTAGTCCACCTGCGCTGGTAGCCCTTCTGGTTGTTGTAGTCAGCAAGGAGAGAAACTGAGGCACATAAGAGGGTTGAATGAGACTCTAGGGGAGTGAGCATCTTGCAGCTCAACCCATAAAGCAACAAACTTTAACCCACTGCATAACACCCCTAGAAAATGTGCTGAGACTCTGCAGATACTAAACAACAATAAAAACAACAGCAACAAGCACACCTATAATTAACATGGGAAGTTGTGCCTCCATGGCTGGGAACTCCCAGACGCCAGCCCTCATTAATATTCCTGATAGGAAGCCTTGACTTGCAAGTGTTACAGAAATGTAAATGTAGGAAAATTTAACTAGAAAATATTAACTAAAAAATGGCCAATATAGAGTTGTCTTTGGGTGACTAAATTAATTTTTCGCAGGCAAAACAAAACAAAACAAACAAACAAAAAACTAGAAAAACGCCGGACTGAAAATTAAACTGATTGAGTGAATAGGACGCATATCTTGATTTGGAAATTAGAAACTTCTAAGGAGAAGCACAGATAAATTCTCTTTAAAAAAGAAATGAACAAGAAATTTCAGAGATTATCTTCAAACTCTCCTGAAGCTAATACATGCTAACACCCCATCCTCCCCCTTCTATAGCACGTCCACTATACCTTTTGCTCTCTGAGCTTTCTTGTCCAGATGTGTTTCTTCCCTTCCCTTCTTCCTTCCCCTTCTGTCTCCTCCACTACCCCTCCCTACTGACGTAAGGGAAAATGAGAATAGGAATTCTACCAACTCCCTTTGGAGAAAAGCTGCTCTCAGCCAGAGAGGAACCAGCAATCGTCCTCCATTTTCTCTATGGCCCTGATTGGTTCACAGAGAAATTTAACTGATAGAACATGTGATCCTGGCTATTCTAACCTGTTGCAATTAATATACTCCTGGTTTCTGGGAGCAAAAGCAAGAGAATTACTAAATAAGGTTTATAGAAAACTCCTATAGAGAAGCCTGCCCACTTGAGGGATATAGGAAACTGAAATAGGATTTAGAAAAAGGAAACAAACAAAAACAAGCATAGGGCTGCTCCAAGCGTGTTTTTCCTTCTCACTGATACTTTGGGAGAATTTTAAATTATCATTAAAAGGGAAGCCACTGCCTTAGCTAGTTTGGCTCAGGGGATAGAGAGTTGCCTGCAGACTGAAGGGTCCCAGATTTGATTCTGGTCAAGAGCATATGCCCAGGTTGTGGGCTCTATCCCCATTAGGGGCGTGTAGGAGGCAGCCAATTGATTCTCTGTCATCATTGATGTTTCTATCTCTCTATCCCTCTCCCTTCCTCTCTGAAATCAATAAAAAAATCTATTTTAAAAAAAGGGGGAGGGCGAGAAGCCACTAAGTACCCTGTATATACTGAGGCTACTTTATTTGTTCTTAACAACACCCAATTAATTGCTTTCACCATCAGAATAAAGCTTCCCTACAAATGTCTGTTTTTTAATCAAAACCTGTTTCCTTCCAACTACGGAATGTTATGGGAATATATATGGTTTGCTTATCAAATCTTCCCCAATTCACCTGTTGAGTGGGGTTTTTTTCTTTTCAATGAAATCAGTGATGCTTACATATGCTTTTTCCAGAATAGTTACATATATATATATATATATATATATATATATATATATATATATATATATATAGAATAAGTGAGCCAAATACTGAACCAAAAGGGAAATTAATGATTTTAAAGAAACCTTCCAGGAGGAAACTAACCTTGAGACTGACCAAATGTTTGCTAATCATTTCTTCTTCATTATTATCTTCCACGAGAGTCTGAGAGATGGCTTAACAGGGTGCCCACCCTACTCAGAATGCCCCAAACAGCCCAGAGACGTGCAGAGATGCCTCTAACACTTGGCTTGCTCATATGTCTCTCTAAAGAAGGGGAACCAGCCCACAGTGACTTGAGAGTCCTCTTTTGGGGTACATATTCACCAAATGGGAGAAACTTGATCCTGAGTCCCCCAAGAAAGAATCCAATCTTCTTTTGTTACATCACCTACCTGGTCCCAATATAAAGTGGGTAATAGAGAGGTTTGGCACCATTAACTTTAAGACTCTCTTGCAGCTGGGACCTGTGTTGCCATTCCCAGGGGAGACGGACGGAGGATTCATATATCTGAAAGCCTTTATACCTCTCAGAGGTGTGTGCTTTCTGGAAACTAGAAAAATGTTCCCAAATAGAAAGAAACAATCCAAAAATGGACGAATGAATTTGTCAGTCCCTTGCCAACATTTGGAGGCAATCCAGTCCCTGAGGTATTGAAAATGACTATCCTTGTTTTAGAAATGAAGTCTTCATGGGACCAGAGGTTTGGCTCCAGAAGCAATTCAAAGCCCACCAAGTCCTTTTACCTTCCCCAAACCTCCCCTATTCATTTCAGAGGCTTATAGATAATTGGCTTCATGCAACCAAAGTCCCAGAACCTTTGAAGTGAAAATACCTGAGTTCACCAAGACCTCTCTCTAGGCCATTTTTAAAAATACTAATCTCTGGAAGATATGTCTTATCTCAATAGAAAAAAAATACCTTACCCACCTACACTGATCACTTTAGCTTATTTCAACTATTTCTTTCTAACTTAGTAAGTTTTAATGAAAGTTATTAAATATCTACATATTTTGAAATAACATGAAATACTGACAAATTGATTCTAGACAAGTCTTAACTTCGCCTGCTTTTGGGTTTTTTATTACAGATGGTCTGTAAAATGGATTTGGAGCTGTTGATGTAATGTTTTGTGCTTTGTTGAAGGTGTGTTTTTTGAATTTAAGAGTGTGATTAAAATATGTTCATCAACGTCAATCTAAGGAATGCTGGTTGTTCACTTGTGTGCTTATCATTGGAAATTAAGGCTCCTAAGAGTTAAAAGTTCCAGTTAGGTTGGAAGAAATGATGTAGTTGTGACAATAGAAGGCTTGAGGTATGGAGAGTCATATTTGAAGGAAAAGGGCAAATGTAAGTTTCTCTAAGGATAGTTATTTCTTAATGGGTAAGAAGGTTTGTGAAAGTTGAGGAAAGGTTTGTAAAAGGGGTTATAGGCTATACAATTTTGTGAAAGTTTTATATAAAAATATTCTTGTATTTCTCTGCCAAAAATAGTAATTCAAATTATGTGTATAGTCTTTGTGTGATATGTGTTCATCTATGTGTTATGTGTGGTGAATTGTCAGATTCCATATGACATTACTAGAATATAATCTTTTATTGGCCTAAAAAGATTAAATGCTTATGTAAATTAAGGCGAATTCTGTAGTCTGGACAAAATATTTAATATTACAACTGTTTGCAAGTATGATTAATGTCTTTTAGAGTTATTACCCTAAGTCTGTGTTTGCTTTACTTAGATTTACAAAAAGTCCATGGTATAATCTTTTGCACAAGTATATTTGCAACCTTCCCAAAGTTTCCATTTTAAGAGACTTTTTAAACAGAAGATGATTTTGAGTTCATTCCAATGGGCCCTGGCATACCTCAAGGATTTATTCTCTCTCCTTATTAGAGAAACGTTTTAATCTAATTTAGGACTACACAATATGCTTGAAATTACCTGAGAAGCTTTACCAAATTAAAAAATAAAAATAACTGCGCTATTTGTGTACATATATTTTTATTAAAATGGATGTTCTAAAGATTTCAACCTGCCCTAGGAAGGAACATACAAAGATTAAAAGAAAAGTTCAAATAGAAAACTCTCTGGTGTAACAGTGGTCTTGGTGAAAGCAACACCGGGCCAGCCAAGAGGGATGGTTCCCTGTGAGGGCGTCTGGCGGTGGGACTCTGGGTATTTGTGGCACAAACAGTGGAAGTTTATGAATTATACCCAGTTCTCAATACAAGAAGCCATGGACAATGTTTTAAACTCTTACATATTATTTGTTCTTTTTATATTGAAATTGTGTATTGAATCCAAATATATACATATACTTATATATTTTCATATTGTTATCTGTAATTTTATAGTAATTATTATTTTCCAAAAATTATTGCCTTGAAATGTTATAGTTTACCAAAAAAGCAGTTTTTTTTATCAATTGCATTGCAATCAAAACTATAACCATACCACTTTGTTGTGTCATTCATAGATATTGTTTTACTTTACTGTATTTTCAAATATGTTACATCTTTAGAAAAATCCATGAAAAGGACTCTTGACTTACTCTAAGTAACAGGTTTCTATGCAGGTCACATCTTTGAACTGAATGAAGATGTATGGAACTCTAAGGAATAATTGAATTTATGAAAATACTGGCAAATAATCAGGATAAACAACAAAATGGGTATGGCACTAAATGAAGAGAAGATGGTTATTGTTGTTATGACTCTGTTTAAAATACTGCTGATTTTTAAATTATTTTGTTTTCCAAATATAAGGAAAACTAAAAGCAGATATTCTACATTACTATCCATGACTCACTAAGGTTATAGGGAATGATAAATTAGTGACATTCATTTCACAGTACTCCCAAGAGACAAAGACTTCAAAGACCAAAACTTACAACCAGGAGATTTTTGTTTATTGAAACACATTAATTAAAGACTCTCTCCAACCAGTTAAAAATCTCTTACCTTATCAGTGGCCTAAACACAAATGGACATCTGTCTCTGACACTGGCCTCCATCCACCATGGAGACTGAAGACTTTTCAAGGATGAGAAACCACTGGCCATGGGGGCTGACAGCTTTCTCAAGAAGTCAACAAGGCCTGGAGGCTCACAAATTACTGCTGCTCCAACCTTGTTCTTCTACCTCCTAATTGTTATTGATTAAATGTACATCAACTGATTTTTATATTGTTATTATCCTCCTTATTACATATGAAAAGTTGAATTTGGATACCTGCTAATTTTTCCCACCTACTAGACAATTACATTCTAATGATCAGTCATGATAAGGAAATAGTAGAGAGTCTTAATTCATCTGGCCAAACATAGCATAAGTACAAGGGACAGTGGATGAAGAAGGAAAACATATAATTAGCTTAATAATCAATTATGAAAATACATGCAAAGCGTTTTTTGGTTGGCTGGGATGCTTAATTCCCTCAGTCGCTTTGTTGTCTAGTAGTAGACATTTTCTATTCCTAAACAGTGTTCCTGCTTTAATGCTGTTGCTTTTGTTCCTGATATGTAAATGTTATATTAGATGCAAAATACCAAAACTTAAGACAAGCAGCAAAAGGACTCTGCTCATGTTAGCTCAAAATTTAAAATTGATACAGAATATTATTTAACAAAGACATATAGGATCTTATGGCCTCCCATTCACCTGCCTTTTTATTTTGATTAATAATAAAAATTCCACTTTGAATGCCATTTAAGGTTATAGTCTTACCTCATCCCCAATGGTCAATTGTTCAGCAAGACAAAACACTAACACTCATCATCAATGCATAATTTGTATTGATTTATGAACAAAAGGAGGGTGTGTGGATGAAAAAAGGGGACCCATGCTAACCTGACTAGCTCAGGGAAGTCCTGCGTGGAGGCCTTACAAACTGAGAGACCTTAAGTAACTACAAAGGATGGTCTGAAATTAAAACACTAACTAAAAGGAGCTCATGGTGGGTAGTCATGTCCTAGTCTGGCATCTTCCCTGACAAAGGTCAATCTTTACCTTAACTGAGCCTGTGTACGGCCTTTTTGCATCTATGATAACATATCTTTGGATTATCAAAGGAATTTTTCTTATTTTGGACACCTCATGCACAGGAACCCTTCTGTGCTCTGGGGGAGATCAGAGATCCCTTCGTTGTTATTGAGTTCATTGTTGACTTGAAACTATCCTACATCTACCATTGTAAAAGAAGTATGTGTCTATCATTTTACCGTTTATCCAATCACAGAAGTTTCCCCACTTTGCTTTCTCCTCTCTCCCTAATCTATCACCCATGGGTTTCATGGAACCCACATAAGTCTGCACTTTTGATTGTAGTGTATAAAATAAGGTGCAAAATTGTCATTCTCCAGAGCATTCTCAACCCATTGAGATTTTGCTCACCCGCAATTGTCGACACTTTGGCTCAAATGCACACAAATTTTTCACAGCTTTGAAAGTTTTTCACATTAATAAGAGAAAAGGTTATTGGCAGGAAAGGTAGAATTGCAGGTGAGGAATATGAAACACATTAGTATCTTAGGTCATTTTCTTAGCAGAGGACAGACAGCACATGCTTGTATTAACAGTGTCACCTGTGCGATTTCTGACAAAACATCCCAATGTAAGATGAGAACACAGAGGTTTTTCCTGGGGTGGAGGGTCTGGATATTAGGACATGTGGTATGTTCAGGGTGGCACCGTTGTCACGGCAATGGAAGGTTTTAAGGTCCAGGTCCCACAGCAATGAAGACATGGATCACGGTGATAAGCAGTCCCATTCCCCATACAATGTGCAGCCCTGGGAGGACCCATTCCTTTGGGAGATGAACACTAGGAGGGATCTCAGGGGAGTAGCAGGGTGCCTTCTGGAACCCAGGTCCCGTTGACTCCCTGGGGTTCTGGAGTTGGGTCAACTGGGCACCTACACTCACCCTGCGGCTATGCTTCAGGCTTGAGGATATATCAGGTATCTGTCCCTCCTGCAGGGGCATGGAATTGAGGACCCCATCTGTCAGCTCCGGTCCGTTCTCCTGTGCGGAGCTCTGTAAAGACAGTTCCCAGTCACCAGGTGCAAAGCCTCAGAGCCCTGAATTTGCTGGTTCTCTACCCCTGTGACCCTCCACTCCAGACACACACAGAGTGTGATCTGCTGAGACCTCCACTGGCGAGGAAAAGGCATGACAGCCTGAGGGCCTAAGACTCCCATTGGCACAGATAAGGGACCCCTCTGGAACCCCATCTCCACCTGCCTGCCCTGCCCTGGGGTGTGATCACAACAGGACCTCTAGGTTATCCACTGCTCCAAAAACTGTTCGTGCCCCGCGGTTCTCCCTTCAGGTCCCTCTTCCCACCACATGAAGGGGAGGAATGTGGGCTGCACATGGATGGCCCACAGAGGAGGCTGGCCTGGCGTGAATGGGTCTGACCCAGGCCCCCTTCTCTTACCTGAGGGGATCTTCTTGAAAATGGCCAGAGATGTCGGGCACGAGTGTTGAACCGTCTACAGAGTCTGGAACAACTCTCACTGCAGGGTCTCCGGGAACCAGAGCCCCGATAACTGGGAACGCAACAAGAGAACATGTTGAACTGTCAACTGTCTCTTGCCAAGTGAGTGGCGGTTGGGCAGTTGCTAGAAAGTGGGTGCCTGGTTACGGGGGTTCCAAGTTCTATTAGGAAGTGACCTCACTTCCTGGGATTGCCCCCCGTGACTTCCCTCACCTAATAACAGCTATAGACAGTGCTGTGGGCTGCTGACTGCTCACCCACCTTCTCCATGGAATACCAACAGTGTACACAGTGACACCAACACACCCTCTCCACAAGGTCTAGCTGCAACCAGGGTACTAGATTTGAGGAAACAGACCTGGGCTCAGACTCAACCTCTCATTCTTACCTCTTCTTGATCCTGGATAAGTTGTTGTCCCTGTTAGAGCCTGTCTCTTCTCTGCCTGCACAATGGATTATTGCAGCATGTGCTTCTTAGCGATATTCAGGCTCACGAGGGGTAGTAGCTATAAAGTAGGAGGACTGTCACAAGGCAAAAGTGCCTCCAACCTCCTTTTCTTCCTATTGTCACCTCCTAGGTGTCTGCTTTTCTTCTAATTCCACCAAGAGTCATTTGATCTAGTGTGTGTTTGTGTGTGTGTGTGTGTGTGTGTGTGTGTGTGTGTGTGTGTGAGAGAGAGAGAGAGAGAGAGAGATTGTGTGCGTGCACACACAAATGCTAGTGCTAGGTTGTATTGTGTTAACAAAGCCTGAACAAAGCCAGTGGTTTGCAGCAGCAAAGGTTAATTTCATAGCCATGTGACTTCAATGATCTGATGGATCTAAAAGGAGTTCCTATTTTTTTGGATTGTTCATCTTTTTTCTTCTTGTAAGGATGAGAGTAAGAACTTCCAAGTTCATATGTCAGAGTGGAAACCAGAAGTTGACATTTTATTTGACAATGGCCTGTGGGGGACATGACTTCTATTTCCCCCTTTCTAACAGCTGCCAATTTCCACATCCAGGTGGTCTGGGTAGTGTTGGTCAAGGCCCCAGAGTGGAGGTATCAGCACATCTCAGTGGCCTGGTCACAGTGATGATGATTGTATGTGGACATGTGATTTCAGTGAGTTTAATAAATTCTTTTTATTAGTCACAAAAAAAATTCTGTTTTCATATGTCTCATGGCCTTATGAAAACATGCTTAAAGTCACTAATCATGTGAGAGATGCAAATCAAAACAATGAGGGCCCTAGCCGGTTTGGTCAGTGGATAAAGTGTTGGCCTGCAGACTGAAAGGTCCCGGGTTCAATTCTGGTCAAGGGCACATGCCCAGTTTTGGGCATTGATCCCCATAGGGGGCATGCAGGAGTCAGCCAATCAATGATTCTGTCATCATTGATGTATCTGTCTCTGAAATCAATAAAAAAATATTTTTAAAAAACACAATGAGATACCATCTCACACCTGTCAGAATGGCTATCAACAAATCAAGAAAGGACAAATGCTGGTGATTATGTGGGAAAAAAGGAACCCTTGTGCACTGCTGGTGGGAACGTAGACTGGTGCAGCCACTGTGGAAAACAGTATGGAGCTTCTTTGAAAAATTAAAAATGGAACTCCCATTTGACCCAGTAATTCCACTTCTAGGAATATATCCCATGAAATCAGAAACACCAATCAGAAAGGATATATGCACCCCTATGTTCATAGCAGCACAATAGCTAAGATTTGGAAACAGCCTAAATGCCCATCAGCCTAAGTGCCCATCAGCAGATGAGTGGAAAAAACTGTGGTACATCTACACAATGGAATACTATGCTGCTGTAAAAAAGAAAGAACTCTTACCATTCACAACAGCTTGGATGGACATGGAGAGCATTATGCTAAGTGAAATAAGCCAGTCAGATAAAAATATCACACGGTCTCACTCATTTGTGGAATATAATGAACAACATAAACTGATGAACAAAAATAGATCCAGAGACAGAGAAGCATCAAACAGACCATCAGACCCTCAAACCTCAGCGGGAAGGCAGGGGAGAGAGTAAGAGATCAACCAAAGGTCTTGAATGCATGCATATAAGCATAATCAATGGACACAGACATTGAGGGGGTAGGGGCATGTGCTGTGGGGTGGGAGTGGCTGGGGAGGGGTCCATGGGGAAAAAAGAAAACATATGTTATACTTTAAACCATAATAAAATAAAATCAAATAATACAATTATTTCTCTTAGTAAAAAAAAAAAAAAAAAAAAGAGCTAGTGCTCTTTCTGGGTCCCAGAACAAAGCGCCCCCTGACCCCTAGATACGGAGGAACAGGCAGGAGCTTCCCAGTATGTCAGGATTTCTAATGTCCAGACCAACTCTGTCGGAGAGGTAGGAGCCTTGGCCTGGAAGGTCTGAACATTCCTGAACTCTGGGCTCTGAATGTTGTGGACATTGGGTAATATCTGCCACTCTATGGACATCAGTTTCCCAATTTTCCATTGAGGGTTGGGTTCACAACTGCATAAGCCTGAGCTCAGAACAAAGGGGCCCAGCTCCCTCCACCCTGGGTGGGTATTGGACAGAGGTGCATGCATGCGGTTTCAACTTTGGCCTCTTTTTCAGACAAATACTGGCCAAATACCCATCTTACCTGCTGAAAGCTCATCATCTCCCCCATGCCTCTCCATGTCTGTGCATGATTCCACCAGCAGATCCTTTTCCAGAGCCCCTGAGGAAACCTGGGTGCAGCTAGGACCCCAACTTTGAGGACACACTGCTGGGTTCATCTCAGGCTCTGTTGGGCTCAGTATTAGGATCACCCTTGGTCGTGCTGGTGTGGCACAACTGGGAATTGAACTGTGATCTCCTGGCTCACTAAGCCATACTGGCTAGGTGAAAAGAAATTTATTAAGTACCTACATTATTTTATTTAATCCAAAATTATCAGATATTATTTTCATCATCTCCATATTTTTAGGTGGGGAAAGTAAAGCCAGAGAGGTTGATTTGACCAACATGACACAATTGATGACAGAGAAGGATTCTTTTTTTTTTTTTTTTTAATATATTTTATTGATTTTTTACAGAGAGGAAGGGAGAGAGATAGAGAGTTAGAAACATCGATCAGCTGCCTCCTGCACATTTCCCACTGGGGATGTGCCCACAACCCAGGTACATGCCCTTGACCGGAATCGAACCTGGGACCTTTCAGTCCGCAGGCCAACGCTCTATCCACTGAGCCAAACCGGTTTTGGCCAGAGAAGGATTCTTAATACAAGTTTGTCTGAATTCCTACTTCATATTTCCCCCTAGTTTACATCTTACTTACCTAAATCTAATCTGTCTTTATCTAATTCTTTTAAAGTAGACTGATACAGTGGTAGAGTTAGACCTTGCTCTTTGCATATTACTGGAGTTGAAGCCAACTGATGATAAGGTTTCCTTTGAGGTGTTTTAAATGGGTTTGGTTCATAACTGATGGTTTTATATTCAGATTCTTCTGCAGTTTCAGAATTATATGGTGTACCTTTTGAAGAAAGTTCATTGAACCAAATAATACTTATTGGTCCTAAATCTGTAAGAAAAATAAAAATCTCATCTTGGTTTTAATCAGAGACAAAAATTTGTGAGCCAGTAAAGATCATAATAAAAAGGATGCTTGAAATTTGGACTATGGATGACTTGTTAAAGCATATTAATTAAACAGGATCATTTGTTTGTTCTCTTATAAATCTGTAGCAAGGTATAGCAAGTTTACAAAAGTTACAGAGAGCTCTTAACTATATTAGCTCTACTAAAGTTTTCTTTATTTTATATTCACGATTCAGAAACAAAAACCATAGTGAGAATGCATTTCACAGACACAATTCAAATGTTTATAGACACTTCTTAAGTGGATGAGATAAATCTATAGATATAAGGAACATGTAGATTCTCAAATAAAAGAGAATGAAAAGATTGTCTGTTAAAGAGAAATGACAAAAGTTCGACGCTGGTCTATTCACTCTTAAACTAGCAATTCTAAAAGTGTGGTCTAAAAAAATAAATAAATAAATAAAAGTGAGGTCTATGGCCCAATTAGGGGAAGGTACCTAAGACTGTTTTAAGAGGTTCATAAGGTCAAAACTATTTTCAAAATAATATTAAAGCATAATTTGTCTTTTTCACAATGCTGACATTGCACCTCTGGTGAGTGAAACTGATGACACCTTTGCATGAGCCAAGGCAGTGGCAACAAACTGTACTAGTATCATCACCATGCAAACCAACCAAACACACACACACACACACACACACACACACCCCAAAATGCCAGCTTAATTGAAATGTCTGTAATGACGCAGTGAAAATTAGTTTTATTAAAACCCAATATTAATATTAAAAACATGTTTTTAATATTCCGTGACAAAACGAAAAGTATGCACAAAGCATTTCTGCATATTTAACTACAGTAATTGTCTATAAAAGCACTCATGTGATGAGTGTGACGTAAATGAGCACTTTTTCCCATAGATAGCCATTTTTACTAGGAAGAATGACTGACAAACTAAATCATTCTGAGTTGGATGATTTGGGAGACATTTTTTCGAAAATGAATGAAGTGAGCCTGTCACTGAGGGAAAACAACAGCCAATGAAACTACGTGAGCTTTAAAATGAGAATTAGAATTTTGTTAAATTTTGCCATGTTGTCAGCTTGACATCCTTAATATTGGTGAACTAACAAATATGATTATTTTTAATATTGCTTAATGCAATGTGTCAATATATGGAATATCTGTGTAATTCAGAACAAAGGCATTTTCCAAATAATCAATGCATGATGTTACAATGTGGGTGAAAGCTTTATTCAAAGTGAAAGGAAGACTGTAACAAAAGTACAAACATTTCATTACATGGTTTCAGATTCCACATTGCGAATTTTAAGAAACTACCACTTAAGTTTTGGTATAGTATGAAAGAAAAATACCCACAATTAACTGAAGACTATTAAAACACTCCTTATTTCTCCAACTACATTGTTGTGTGAGCTGGGTTTTCTTCACAGACCTCTACCAAAGCAACATATTACGACAGACAGGATACAGAAACAGGTATGAGAATCCAACCATCTTCTATTATGCCAGATATTAAAGAGAATGGCAAAAATGTAAAACAATGCCACTCTTTTTTCTTGAAATAGTTACTTTTCATAACAATGTTATGCATATTAATATGCATTGGGATTATTTTTACTTTATTTTTTAAAAAATATATTTTATTGATTTCTTACAGAGAGGAAGGGGGAGGGATAGAGAGTTAGAAACATCGATCAGCTGCCTCTTGCACACCCCCTACTGGGGATGTGCCCGCAACCAAGGTACATGCCCTTGACCGGAATCGAACCTGGGACCCTTGAGTCCGCAGGCCGACGCTCTATCCACTGAGCCAAACCGATTAGGGCAGATTATTTTTACTTTAAAGTGAATCACTAACTATCTTTAAAGGTTATTTATGGCAACTTACATAAAGTAAAACCCTTGGAGGTTCTCAATCATTTTTAAGAGTGTAAGGAGTACGGAGACAAAAATATTTGACAACTTTTGCTACAAAGTAACATTGCCAGATTCTCATTTGCTGGAAGGTCTGAACTTTAATTTCTTACCATTTGGAAACTATAAATGTTCACCCTCTTAACTGCATTTATGACTCCACAAAGAACAGTTTATATATAGCATAAACAAAAATGTGACGTATTGGATTCTTCCCAGCAAGCATGCGTATTTACATATTTTCTGAAAACATTGCTCACTGCAATTGATCAATTTATATAAACTCTATCATTGGCTGCATCACGTCTCAAAAATATCAAAAAAGGTTGGCCTCTCTTTGCACCCAATAGGCATTTTCTCTACGATATTACTCCGACACCTGGAAAACGAGTCTGTAAAAGAGAACAGAACACACTTCACGGGTGCGGTCCTTCCGGGACTCACACTGACCGATCTCGGTCCCATCTTCTGGGACGACAAGGGACTCTCTGCGATGGGGGGAGCACTGCGTGTGTGTGCTGCCCAACACAGTGCCCCCAGCCATGTCAAGCACTGGACATGCGGCAAGTGCAACTCAAAAACAGCGTTTTTGACACGATTTACGTTAACCAGTCACGTGTTGCGAGGGCTCCCATTAGAGGTAGACGCCAATGGAAATCAGGACGTCTCCACCCCACAAGCACCAGCGGGGGCAGTGGAGCGGACACAGAGTCGGAAGCGGCCAGGAAAGGAACCGGAGCGCCAGGAGGTTTCAGACGGGGCACCCGCTGCGGCCCAGAGCCCGCCCCGAGCGGGCGGCGCGGCCGAGTCCCAGGAGCGGGGCCGAGCGAGAGGCCGGTCCATCGTTCCCACCCGCGCGGGGCTGGCAGCGACCGCCGGTGGCCGCTCGCGTCCCCCCGCAGCACTGACCGCCTCCACAGACGCCGCTCCGCGGACTCCGCAGGCTCTCCCGGCGGCGACCTCCTCCCGAGCACCCGCAGCCGGGCCCCCGCCGGGCTTTCAACTGCTCGCGCCAAAGCCGCGCGGCTACACGCCTCCCGATGACGTCACGACGCCGCCGCAGCGCGCGCCACCCGGAAGCCCGACAGGCCCCGCCCCCGACTCGGTTAGCGAGCCGCAGGGCCTGGTGGGACTGCACGGGAGTCGGCCTAGGGCCGTGTAGGCGGGGCTTCTCCGGAGCCTTCCCAGGGCCGCCCTTCGAACGCTCCGCCATTCGATCCCGTAGCTGAGCTTGTCTCGCGCTGGGGGCTCTCGGGCCTCTGTCTCTGACTGACAGGCATCTGCTCCGGCCGCAGCCGCCAACCTTGGAAACCCGGTGTGGCCCTTGGCAGAGTGTTAGCCTGAGGGAGAAATAGAATAGTGGGGGCTGGGACTAACTATAGTTATAAGAAATATTAATCGTGCTTATTCTCACCCGACTGGGAGTTGTCCGCCCTGGGACCTGGCAGTTAACCTTGAAATGTCCTCTTTCTTTATCCAAGAACTGCCTAGCATCATGGAAAGATCATTTTTTTCCCCTTAAAAAATTTGAGACATAATTTACATATAACATTGTGTATATTTGAGGTGTATAGTGTGTTGGTTTTATGCATTTAAGTTTTTTTTAAAAAAATTATTGTTGAGAGTATTACAGATGTTCTCCCCCCACCTTTGTTCCCCTCCTCCTGGTTCCTGCCCCACCCCAGGTCTTCACCAACCTATTGTTTGTGTCCATAGGTAATGTATATCTATACTAATAAAAGGGTAATATGCTAATTAGACTGGATAGACCGGACGTCCTTCTGGACAAAGCCACGGTGGCAGGCGCCGAGACAGAGGCAGTTAGGGGTGATCAGGCTAGCAGAGGAGAGTGGTTACGGGTGATCAGGCAGGCAGAGGGGTTAGAGGTGATCAGGCAGGCAGGCAGGTGAGCAGTTAGGAGCCAGCGGTCCTGGATTGCGAGAGGAATGTTTGACCCCCGTTTGCGGGAATTGAAACTAAACTCCGGCGTGTTGGAACTACCCAAAAGTGTTCCTGGATTAGAGAAGTGCAGGCCGTGCTGATGGACCCTCTCCGTGCAACAAATTTGTGCACCAGACCTCTCTCTCTCTATATTTATAAAAGCTACGATGTGCACTGACCACCAGAGGGCATACACTTAACACAGCAACTGCCTCCTGCCAACCTCCCATGGTCCCTCCCCCTGGCAAGCTGGCCTGATCGGCCCTGATCAGGACTGGGCGAGATGGCCCTGATTGGCCCCGATCTCTGGCCAGGCTAGGGACCCCACCCATGACGAATTCATGCACTGGGCCTCTAGTATGCATATAAGTTCTTTGTTTAATCTTTTTCTACCCCCTTCCCTCTTTCCCTCTGAGATTCATCAATCTGATACATGTTTCCATGCCTCTGGTTTGATTTTATTAATTAGTTTACTTTGTTCATTAGATTCCTCGTTTGTTTGAGTTTTAGATTCAAGTGTTGATAGATATGTATTTATTGCCATTTTATTATTCATATTTTTGATTCTTCTTCAAGAATACTCTTCAACATTTCATGTAATACTGGTTTGGTGGTGATGAACTCCTTTAACTTTTTCTTGTCTGTGAAGCTCTTTATTTGACCTTCAATTCTAAATGATAGCTTTACTGGGTAGAGTAATCATTGTAGATCCTTGCTGAAAGGTTCCAGGTGGGCCAGAGTTACACAGAACGGACTCAAGGCTCAGTGTAATCAAAATTATATATATATATATATATATATATATATATATATATATATTTGATTTTTTACAGAGAAGAAGGGAGCGGGATAGAGACTTAGAAACATCGATGAGAGAGAAACATCAATCAGCTGCCTCCTGCACACTCCCTACTGGGTATGTGCCCGCAACCAAGGTACATGCCCTTGACCGGAATCGAACCTGGGACCCTTGAGTCCGCAGGTCGACGCTCTATCCACAGTGACAGTGGCCGTATGTTTAGGAGTTGGGGCAGGGCTGTCTCTAGTTAGTTGGCGATTGAGGGAGAGGATGATATCTGATAGAGGTCTGGAGCAGCTTCATTTCCCCTATGGACTTATTGGTAATTGCCTGAATGTGGTTCTGGAGGAAGAAGGAAAAGGCTCTTAGGATGTACGGGCCAGAGATAAGTGCCAGGAAGAGCATCGAGAGGGGTCTAACTAGGGGTAAAAGCCAGGTTAATTTGGGCAGAGCTGCTTGTAGGCTGGGCCATATGGATTGCTCTATGCTGTCCTGACTGATCTCCTTCAGCCATTGAGTATTCTGTAGAATGCGTTGTGGGTTTTTTGTTTTTTTTTTTCGATTTGACCTGTAGAGTTTAGATAAAAACAACAGGAGGTGTTAGCAATTAAACAAATTCCTCCCTCTTTGGCTAAAAGATAGTCTAGGGTAGTGGTTGGCAAACTCATTAGTCAACAGAGCCAAATATCAACAGTACAACGATTGAAATTTCTTTTGAGAGCCAAATTTTTTAAACTTAAACTATATAGGTAGGTACATTGTTATTAACTTAATTAGGGTACTCCTAAGACTTAGGAAGAGCCACACTCAAGGGGCCAAAGAGCCGCATGTGGCTCGCGAGCCGCAGTTTGCCGACCACGGGTCTAGGGCTAGTTGGGGGACCATTTCAGGGATATAAGAGATTTGCAAAATTCAGAAGCACTATGAAGATAAACAAATAGATGTGATCTGGAGAGAAATCCTGTAAATTACCCTGGAGCCAGAGGTCTGTAATAAGTTTGAAAATATCTTGCACTGTTCAGATGGGACAGTCTGCACCAGGTGGGGGAATGTTGTCACTGGACTATCTGCAGGAATGTGGAAGCCTGGGTGTATAATTTATTAGTCAGTTGGCTGATATGCAAGAGGGGCTATCTTTTTTTCCAGGAAGGCTAATGGGATGGAATAACCTAATAAGCTAATGGGGTGAGGTTTTTGTCTTCCAAGTTTTTCCCTTTGTTGGGCATCCACAGCTTTCTTGTAGGTCCCGAGGCAGGATTTTAAAATAGGTAGAGCAGTGGTTAAGCTCCCTATGGAAGTTCCAACTCCTGCTGTGATGCCAAGGGTCATGAGGAGAGGGATTATCTGGACTGCTCTTTTGTGTCAGATATGATGGGTTACAGGGACAGGTAAAGACTGATGATTGGGGGCTACGCCTACATTGGGTGAGAGATAGACGAGAGAACAGGCTCCTATAACAGATGATGATGAGGCAGATGCATGTGTTTTCTTCACAGAGGAAGAAAATTCCCTGATCATTGAGACAAGCTGAAAGGTATAGAGAGAAGAGGTGGACTAAAGGATATGTTCTGGACTTAGAAAGAAGGAAATCTTGTCCATGGGTAATTGAAATCCCCTTGTAGAAGGAAGTCCCATAGAAAGGTGAGAATCCTGATGCAAAGGCAGTAGTAGGACTTGTAGGATTTGTACTGGGAGAGGAGATGGGCTTTCCAGGAAGTCAGGGTTGGTAGGGTCAGTACATAGGGGGCATGTGCAGGGGTGCTCACTCATTTGTCCTCTTCCTCTGGGATATGGGTAAGGCGGAGTCTGGTGGGCCCAATCTGGTGGCTGTAATACTTAGGGGACTCCAGCTCATGTGATGGAGGTGTTCTGGGGATGGGTTTTAATCTGGAAAGGTGGAACCATGGGGTATGCCCTGATAGTTTAGTTGCAATTGGGGCAGTTAAGGGTACTTGAGGACTTTGCCATCAGGGCTGTAAATTATTGATGTATTTCCTTTAGGAGGAGTAGGGGGGATGTCTCCTGTAAAAGTTGAGGGAAGACCTGATCAGCATGTTCTTCAGTAATTGTATAATGAGATTTAAAATGTGGACATAGTCTCTGAGAGGGGTCTCTGTGGAAGGGAAGTTTCCTAATAAGAAGGGTCTTCCATACATGAGTTCAAAGGGACTAAGAAAGGAGGATGTGCATAAGGGCGAGAGCAGCGGTTCTCAACCTGTGGGTCGCGACCCCTTTGGGGGTCGAACGACCCTTTCACAGGGGTCGCCTAAGACCATCGGAAAACACATATATAATTGCATATTGTTTTTGTGATTAATCACTATGCTTTAATTATGTTCAATTTGTAACAATGAAATTGGGGGTCACCACAACATGAGGAGCTGTATTACAGGGTCGCAGCATTAGGAAGGTTGAGAACTACTGGGCTAGAGGTAGGAGAGTAGTTTAAGGTTCTCTTGTTTTGTGAGTTAATTTAGTTAGGTGAGACTTAATTAAGGAATTTGCCTTTTCTACCTTGCCTGAAGATTGGGGCTGGTAGGTGGTGTAAGTTCCACTGGATGTTCAGAGTGCAAGAGACCTGTTGAGTTATTTGAAATATGAAAGCAGGTCCATTATCTGATTGTAATGAGGTGAGGAGGCTGAATCTGGGAATGATATGCTGAATGAGAGCTTGTGTGACCTCAGAGGACTTTTCAGACCTAGTGGGGAATGCTTCTACCCAGCCTGAGAAGGTATCTACTAAGATTAAGAGATATTTGTGTGTGTGTTTTTTAAATAGGGGGCATGTGAGTGAAGTCAGTCTGTCAGTCTTGTCCAGGGATTTGGCCCCTTGACTGATGAGTGGGGAAAGAAGGAGATTTAATCTAACCTGTCCTTGGGGAGATACTGAGTAATAGGTAAAATAGGTTTTGGTGATATCTTTCAGTAGAAGGCTAAGCTAGGACATGTGATGAGGGGTTTTGGGAGTTGTAAATGTATCCTATACTTAGGGAATTGTGGATAGCCCGTAAGATATCACAGGGCCTGTCCCTGGGGAAGGATATATTTTCCCATGGATCTTCCTGAGTGGCCCCAAGAGTTAGTAGGGACTGCAGTTTCTCTGGAGGGTATTAGGGCGTTATATGGGGTATAGCTAAGAGTTGGGGAGATGGAGGCTTCCTCTGAGCCACTGTCTTGGCCTATTGGTCTCCTTTGTTATATCCCTGTATTATGGGCTCATTCCTGACTTGGTGTCCTTTGCAGTGACTGACTTTTAAGAGGGTTAGAAAAGGGGAGAGAGGTTCCTAAATACCAAGCAGGAAGACCTGTTGACGCTTTCAATGATAGTGTCAAGGACTATGAATGAGCGGTGGAAATAAAGAAAGTCTAGGCTCAGGTATAAGGACTTAAGCAACAGGAGAGAGCCTGGGTGGGGCTGCTTTAGCTTCCTAGGAGGGAAGGGGTCCCTTCAGACGTCAGGAGTGATCAAGTCCTGACTCACTGGACAACACAAACCTTCTACCCATTCACAAATAACCACCTTTAGCCAAAAAGTAAACAACCAGCATTTACATTTATGAACACACTTTAAACACACTCTTACTTTCAAGAATATATACATTAAACAAAGTACAAGAGACCTCTGTAATAAAAACTAAGAGCAGGTGAATTAATTGTCTAGCAATCAATGTTTCAATATTTTATGCTATTTTAAAATATTTAGATGTTTATAATTTAACCCAGCAATGCTCCAAAGCCTTTAAGTTACCAAAGACTTTGGAAAATTATGTATAGGCATATGAGGCTGGAGAAAAGGCAGGGGGAGGAGAGAGCAGGCCCAGCAGCCTATTCCCAGGCCTCTAGCCACTTGGATTTAAAACTGCCACATTTTTCCTTAGAGATAACATGCTAAGGTTTGGGTGATAATGAGTTCAGCTTCTGAGAGTAGCTGGACTGTTAAGTAAGCATTTGTAGTGAAGAAAGTTGTTCTTTGGGAAGGGGGAAGGGAGGTGAGAAGGCACTGAGGTGAGAGCAGTTTTCAAAGCATTAAAGGGGTGAGACTGATGGCCTTGAGATCTAAAGGCTCAGTGAGGGGGTCCTTTCGCCATGTCATGTCATAGAGGAGCTTTGGGAGAAGACTGAAGCTGGGAACTGAGAAGCAAGATTATCTTGTGAGTCCGAGAAAAGAGAGTATTCTTTTTTGTTTGTTTAGAAGAGGGGACAGTGATGGAGGAGATAAGGCTTTTACTGTACAGTCTAAGAAATGGTGTGGCTTTGTGGGGTGAGAGTGAAACTGAGGTAGGTGACTGTCGTTTATGAGGGGATGTGCAGTAGTTCGGGTTGGGCACTGAGGTAGAACTAGAAAAGAGTGAATGGGGTATTTAGTAAGATGCAGTATAGAGGTAGGTGGCTAATGACTGAGACTAATCTTTCAACCCTCATAATAGGGACTGAGGAGTGGACAAGGATCCCAGCGAATTTGGGGAGGGCAGAATAAGTGGCCCCAGTGTCGATTAAAAAGGAGATCGGCTTACCTGCCACCACAGTCGTTACCCGAGGCTCTGTCCTGGTGATGTAAGTCTGTGGGGCCCTGTCAGGGCCTGGGCACCTTCAGTCTTTGGTGGCAAGTCCCAGGAGGTCTGGGAGCTCCAAACTGGATCCAGAGGGCAGCCTTGCTGAGATCTGACCTGGAGGGGCCAGACTACAGTCTGATTTCCAGTGGCCTTCCCTTCTGCACCTTGGGTAGGGCCCAGGCGGGGTTCTTAGGCTTGGGCAGGACTTGGTCCAGTGTCCTCTCTTGTTGCATTTGAAGCACAGGTCCAGAGGAGGCTTAGCCCCTGACTTACCCTTGGTTGGCACTTTGTTTGGGGTTCACGAGAGTGGTGGCAGAGCTGGAAGGCCTTCGTCTGGGCCTCAGCCTTGGCCTGATCTCACCTTTGTTTTTGGATTTGGGTCTCCCCGTTTCTATTATTAAAGACCTTAAAGGTCAGATTTAAGAGGTCTCTTTGTGGCGTCTGAGGGCCGTCCTCTAGTTGTTGGAGCTTCCTCCGTGTGTCCGAGGTGGACTGAGATATAAAGTGGAGCTTGAGGATTATAGTACCTTCTGGACTCATGGGGTCTAAATTGGTGTATTTTCTCATTGCCTGGGTGAGGCATGATTGGAAAACAGCTGGATTCTCATGCTTGTCCTGGGTGATTTCTGCTAGCTTCTCATAATTAACTGCCTTATGGACTGCCTTCTCAGGCTGCTGAAACGGAGGAGCCATAGGCTGGGGAACCGGGTGATGGTTGGTGGGATCAAAAGTGGTGAAGGAGGAGAAGGATTTGAGATCCTCATGGGGCTTAGAATGAAGGAGGAAAATCTGTGAGGGAGAGCAGCTGTTACAAAGTGAGGGTCATGTCCTGAGTGCAAAGAAAGCCTGGATATATGGGAACTCAGACCATTTGCCCTGCCGGCAGCAAAAGTTGTCAAGATCAGTGAGAATTTGAACCATTCTAGGGCCATTGGGACCCATTGTCTAATTTGTATTGCAGCCAAGAGGTATCGCAATAGAAACACCCCAGGGGTGTGGTATGGGGAATGGCTGATTGAGAATTCCCCTTGGTGATGGGCTATGGCTTAAGGTCTATTTTCTGTGAAGTTAAGGCTGAGAAAGGCGTCCCTTTCTCCCTCTAACTTTCACAAGAAATGGATGGAGCCCTCCCTCCATGACAGGCATCCTCATCAGGAGAGTGGGCAAGGGAACCTGGTTCCCCTGGAGGACTTGTCCCAACCAGCACTGGATTTTCGGGGGGCTGGCTGTACATTTGGGCTCCAAGCCCAAAATGACAGGACAGTCCAGGAGAGATGGAGGAAAACAGACTAAAGCCACTTACCAGGCAATTCGGTGTCTGGTGTTGATGTCTGGAGGGCAGAGAAATGGTTGCTCCCTAATCCAGTCGTCTGTGTGACCCAATACAGCCCAAAAGGGTGAGGGAAGGGTCGCAGGACCTAGGCAGGCACCTGGCAACCAGCAGGAGTTCAGCCATGTGTAAGCATGGCTGGGTGTCTCCCATGGGCAAGAGGCCTGCTCTGGAGTCGGTTGATCACAGTCTCCGAGTGGCAAATGCCTAGTTGCTGGGATTCAGGGCCTGTCCTGGGGTCCACTGCCAGACCTTCCCGGGTTTTCGGCACCAACTGAAAGGTTCCGGGTTGGGCCAGGGTCGCACAGAACTGACTAGAGCAGTGGTTCTCAACCTTAGCTGCACATTAGAATCACCTGGGAATCTTTTTAAAATCCTGATTTCTGGGCCTCATCCTCTGGAAATTCTGTTTCTTTGTTACTACAGTAGGGCCTTGACTTACGAGTTTAATTCGTTCCAAGACCGAGCTCGTTAAGGAGCTTGTTAAGGAGCTCGTTAACTCATTACTCTATCAACTCAATGCAAAAAATCAGACAAGAGACAGCTGGTATCTCAAAAAACTCGTTAGTTGGGACACTCGTAAGTCAAGGACCCACTGTAATGTTGTGGGTCCTTATTGAAGGCATCTGGGTGCAGGTGGACTGAATCTGGGAAAGGAATCAGTGGGGAATGGGGAGGGAGCAGGCTTTTTATGTGCCTAGGGAAAGCTGTAGGCTTTGGCTGACATTCATATCTGGACCGTGCTTCAGGCGGCTTCTGTTGAGCATGTATCTGGGCTGTGCAAGAGTTGTGGTCTTAGAAGTTCCTGTAAGATATTCACTCATGTTTTTCTCTTGATGCTTTTAAAATTCTCTCTTTGTCTTTAAACTTTGCCATTTTAATTATGATGTGTCTTGGTGTGGGCCTCTTTGGGTTCATCTTGTTTGGGACTCTGCACGCTGCCGGAACTTGTAAGTCTATTTTTTTCAGCAGGTAGGGGAAGTTTTCTGTCATTATTTCTTCAAATAGTTTTTCGATTTCTTGCTCTCTCTCTTCTTCTGGCAGCCCTATGATTTGGATGTTGGTTGCTTGAAGTTATCCTAGGGGCTCCTTACACTATCTTTGCAGGAGGCCGCCCATTGTCTTCACTAGCAGAGAAGTGCAAACAAGGATCCCGGAAGGCTGGTGACCCTTGTACCCACGGCAGGGCCTGAGCTATGCACTGATTGTCTAGTCCTGACAATGGGGGCTCAAGCTATTTCCTGACCAAATAGACTCAGAGTAAATCCTCCTAATATTTACTGACCTTTATGATAGCCTGTCTGTTACTGCAATTACCTGCCTGACTAAGGGTTTTATGCTTAACCAAAGTGAATAAAAGGCTGGCGAAGCCTGGGGCACCAGTGGAAGTCCTTCCCCTTGAGTTGGACTTGCCCGCCTGGCCCCCCAGTATTTCCAAATTATCTCTTGTCTCTCTCTCTTTCATTTGTGTGTGGCTCTCTCTTCCAGATCCTGAACCCTAAACCACGGGGGGAGGGGGGGGAAATACACATACAACATATCTTCATATTTTTGGATTTTTTTTTTCTTTTTGCTCTTCTGATTGCGTGTTTTTTGCTTTCCTCATATTCCAAATCGCTGATTTGATTCTTGGCATCCTCTACTCTACTGTTGATTCCCTGTAAATTATTCTTCATGTTAGTTAGTATATCCTTCATTTCTGACTGGCCTTTCTCATGTCTTTGATGGTTTCACTAATTTTCTTGAAATTCTCACTAAGATCCTTGAAATTCTCACTAAGTCCCTTGAAGCTCTCATTAAGATCCTTGAGCATCCTCATAATCATTGTTTTGGACTCTGTATCTGTAGTTTGCTTGCTTCCATTTCATTTAGTTCTTTTTTTTTTTTTTTTGACATTTCTACTGTTCTTTCATTTGTGGCATGTTTCTTTGTCTCTGTATTTTGGATGCTTCCCTGTGTTTGTTTCTTTGTATTAGGTAGAGCTGTTATGTCTCCTGGAATTGGTAGAGTAGCCTCCTATAGGGCCCAGTGGCTCAGCTTCCCCAGTCACCTGAGATGGGCACTCTAGGTGTGCCCCTGTGTGGGCTGTGTGCATTGTTATAGTTGAGCCTTGCTTGCTATTGGCATCACTGAGAGGGATTGAACCCCAGTCCAATTAGCTGTGAGGACCAGCTGTGCCTACAGCAGAAGAGCTCATGTTCAGGAGGTACCCCTATGGAGCAGGATTTGCTTCAGTGGAGCTTTGGTGCTCACTGATTCTGCCCTTTGAGTTTGTCAGTCATGGATGTGTAGAGTTGTAATGTGGTGTGGTCTGAAGCTATCCACCAGCTGCACTGGCTCTTGGGCCCCCTGGAGGTGCAAAGTCAGCCACTGCCTGCACCCTGGGGCCACTGAGCACAAGCTACAGAGCCATCTGTAGATGGCTGCTACTTGTATTGGGCTTGGAAGTGCCCAGGAGAGGTCAGGCTGTGAAGCAAGGCAGGCTGCTGCTAGTGCTGGGCCTGGGGCCTCTTGTTGAGTGGTATGGAGCACACTGATGCCTTCTGCTGCTTGTCTGAGAGATTTTAGGAAAGTCTGAAGTCTGAGCCAGGACAGGCCATTTATATGGAAAAGCCACTGCAAACAGCTTGGGTGGGGCTGCAAATTGGGTGGGGCAGAGTCTCAAGGAATCACAGGGAGGAATGAACAGTGTGGGACAGGTTGGTGGAGACTCAGATATGACCTCTGCCAGTCATCTCTAAGATCAGAGAGGTCTCAGCATAGGACAATGACTGCTGCGAACACCCCTGTCAGGGAGAAATCCACCCCCGAGTTTTTGCTCCAATGCCAGACAATCTAGTTTCTCCCCATATGTCGCTGGATCCCCCCAAGCTTCTGCCCCAGTGCTGGAGCTCAGAGGGAGTGAATCTGAGCAAGTCTGAGTGCAGGGCCTTCAAGAGGAATTGTCTGGCTCTCCTCAGCCACTCTCCACTGGTTTTTATAGCCTGAAGTTACAGGCACTTCTCTTCTCAGCTCTGGATCCCTGAGCTGAGGAGTCTGGTTTGGGGCTGGGACCCCTCACAGGAGGCCTCCACAGCCTAGATATCTCTCCCATTTTTAAAAAATGCCACATGTGGTGTTGGACCAGCCTATTCCACACCTCTGCTCCTCCTGCCAGTCTCAGTGTGTTTTTTTCTTTACTTCTCTAGTTGCAGGACTTCCATTCAGTCGGATTTCAGGTGGTTCTGAATGATGGTTGTTCTCTATTTTAGTTGTAATTTTGATGTGGTTGTGGGAGGTGTTGAGTATTGCATTTATCTAACTGCCATCTTGGTTCTTCCTCTCATTATCATGGAAAGATTAACAACTTTGTTGCCAAAACAATGGAATCCCCAGAGGGGCCTGCCCTTTGCAGCCCCCAGCCTGGCATTGCCTGTAATCTGTAACTATTATACCCATTTTTATTCTTTTTACCTACTTCCCTATGTAATCTTGGTCCTTGTACCCAATATAAGCAGCTGGCTTGTGGGAGGGGTGGCAGAGCAGATTTTCAGAATGACCTGCCGCTCTCCCATGCTGCCAGTATTATTGGAATAAATGCTCATACAAGATTCAACCCTGTCTCATGCTTAATTGGCTCAAGTAGTGACTGACAGCCCAAATACATTCATTGTCCAATTTCAGGAGGATGACCTATTTCTGGCTGCTGCTCCTTGTGGAGTGGGTGGGCTGACATGTGAAGCTCTAGTCCTGTGATGCTCTTAGATAGCAGGTTCAAGAACTCTGAGCCTGTCTCCCTGCCTGAGAAATGGGGAATCCGCCGTAACTCTTCCTGTGGTGTCAGCTGCTCCCCTCTGCAGGCTGCCCTAGAGCCCTTTACAGTCTTAGGGTACTGACCACCCTGTGTGAGCCTGTTGTCCCCTTCAAACTTCCCCGGAAGGCAGGACCCTGTCCTCATCATGCACAGGGTCTGACATGCCCACAAGGCTTAGTTCGGGTTTGTTTATGACCTAGAAAGCCTTTTACTGGGTTTTGGAGGTGGGAGCTGCCCATGGGCACTGCTGCTTCTGGAAGGCTCTTGACCAGTAAGCAGTAGGAGCAGCCTTGGATTAGAACAAGGGTGGGCTTTACTTGGTTCCTTAGATGTCATTTCAGTTTGATCATAACCTTCAGCTGTAGCAGGAAGCTGACCAATACAGAAAAATACCAAAGCTTATGATCACCTAGGCCTGAACAGCAAAGAACACAGGCCTGGGATCCTTATCTAACAACTAGAGGCCTGGTGCACGAAATTTGTGCAGTCGGGGGTGGGGGGAGGTCCCTCAGCCTGGCCTGCACCCTCTCGAAGTCCCGGAGCCCTCAGGGGATGTCCAACTGCCACAGAGGCGGGAGAGGCTCCCACCACTGCCGCTGCGCTCACCAGCCGTGAGACTTGCTTCTGGCTGAGCAGCGCTCCTGACCACCAGGGGGCAGCTCCTGCGTTGAGTGTCTGCCCCCTGGTGGTCAAAGCATGTCATAGCGGCTGGTCAATTGTCTGCCCCCTGGTGGTCAGTGCTCATCATAGAGAGAGGTTGAGTTCCCTTAGCATATCATTAGCATATTATGTTTTGATTGGTTGAACGGATGACTGGACGACCAGACACATAGCATATTAGGCTTTTATTATATAGGATAGCTGCCACTTACTCAACATGTGAGTCTGCTTTGTGCTTCACATTTAATCTTAAAATAATCATATAACAAGTGGGTTTGACCTCAGATACTTCACTATCATTTTATTAAATCTGTATTCACCCACTAAATCAGAACAATTGCTTCCCCCACCTTTTTTGGGGAGGGGTAGTGGTTCTCACTAGGAGCTTTTGGCATGTCATATAACCCTCTGAAATATATTTCTCTCACTATATACACCCTTCCCCTTCCATAACGTTATGCTCCCTGCTCCTCTGGCCTTTACTGTCATAATAATGCATTTTCCCCCCTTACACTCTTCTAGTATAAAGCTGCTCAAATTACTTCTTGCATTTGTTTTATTATATGCATTAAAAAGGATCTTGAAATGGTACATTACCATGGGAATAAATAAATGAATGGCTAATTATAGCATGTGTGTGAATAAGTCAGTAATGAAAAACAGCTTTGAAAAGAGATTTAGGAGCAGCAAATTGAAGAGCTAGGGAAGAGCAATTCGAATCAGGTGGCATTTAGGCCTTTGAAGGTAGGTAGCTCTCCTCCCACCACCCCCTTCAATTAAGGTAATAGGCAGCAGCTCTGAAATAAATGGAGACGCTCGGATGAACCTGAACCAACTTGACCAGGAGAAAGAAGGGGCAGATGAAGGTGGAAGGCAGAATAAGGACACAAGCAAACTATACCAGGATATATTGTGCTAAGCCTGGACAACAGATGGAGCGCTTTGTCCGAGTTCCCCAGGGCCTGTACCAGGGAACACACTACGGGAACACATTGCCTTTGGGCCAGCCTGGACTCTCTGACCACCAACAGCCTGACTGGAGTCAAAACACTGGTGCCCCCACTTTCCTGGCCAGGACGGGGCTGGTGGTGCCCACGAACGCCTGGGCCTACTGCACTGACCCTTACAAGAGGGCACAGCTTAAGGCCATTCTCTCCCAGATGAACCCCAGCCTGGGCCTGAGGCTGTGCAAGGCCAACACCAAGGAGGCAGGTGTGCAGGTGAGCCTACGTGTGGACAGGTCTGTGCAGTGCTCGCTGGGCCCTCTCACCCTGCGCAGCTGCTCTTTTGGGGGCTGCAGGGGCCCCAAGGCACCCCTACCAGCCTGGGACCTCTATTCACCAGCAATGGACCTCAGGGACTTGATCCGGCTGCGGAAGGATGGAAAGGATGAGGAGTGGGATGCTCTTTCCAGTCCCGCAGAGGAAAGCCAGCAGCAGCAGCAGAAGTCATCACCACTGCCAACATCACAAGAGGACAAGCAGGCGGAACGCTGGCAGCAGGACAAGTTGGGGGAGGAAGATGCCTCTAGTCCTGGGCGGAGCAAGCAGGCCCAGGGAGATGCCCACCCTCTCAGGAAACCCAACTTCCAGGTGAACTTTGTCTTCCCCTCCTCAGCCCTCTGCTGGCCCCTTTCTCTCTTTCCTCTTTTCCATTTCTGGGGCAACAAGAACAAAATCTTCCTGGCTTCCTCCCTTTATTTGATAAAGGAAAGGAAGTTCTGAAAACCTGTATTTAAATGTTATTTTAAAAATTCTTACCAAGGATATGTTTATTGATTTTTAGAGAAGGAGTAAGGGGGAGAGAGAGAGAGAGAGAGAGAGAGAGAGAGAGAGAGAGAGAGAGCAATGTGCGAGAGAAACATCAATTGGTTGCCTCACGTAATGCCCAATTAGGGATTGAACCCAAAACCTAGTTATGTGCCCTGACCAGAAATCAAACCCACAACCATTTTGGTGTATGGTATGACACTTCAACCAACTGAACCACCCGGCTGGGTGTGTAAACTGGTGTTTTACATGGCCTCTGTGTTTTGTAACTTACTGGTGAAATATGGTGCCAACTTTAAGCATGTGCAAATCAAAAGTCTGGCAACCATTATTAATTGGGAATGAGGAGATGAAGAAGGATTTCAAGTCTGTGAAATATATGATCATAATCTCATTCTGGAGAGACTGTGCTTATGGCATTGTGGAAAATGGATTGAAAAAGTGAGAGGCAGCAGGTAGAAGAATCCCAGAGTAATCCTTAAGAGATGAGACACCAAATTAATGTAATAACCTTGAGAACAGCTGTGAGTGAGGTTAAGGAGGCTTTTTGTATTTCTTATACTAAGCCACAAGCAAAGAAGGATCTGGCTTTTTTCCCTCCTGGATAATAAAAGACACTTCTTTTATTTCAGTTTTTGGAACGAAAATATGCCTATTTTCACTGTAAGGATTGTAAGACTAGATGGGAGAGTGCTTATGTGTGGTGCATTTCTGGAACTAGTAAGGTGAGTAAAAGTGTATGGGACATGGATGAGGGTGGGGGCAGGTACAGATATTAAGTGGAGGAAGAAAGTACTTTTTATTGGAGTGTAACTTAATATTGTCTCATTCATCTTGGCATCCTCCATGCCAGGCACATAATAGGTGCTCAGTAAATGAATTGAACTGAACTGGACAGTCTACATGACTTCCTGAGGCTGCCGACCCATGTCCTGGTGTTTGTTCTGTTGGGTTTGGTACTTATGTTGGACCACATATCAGGCTATTTAGATGAACTTTTGTTCTTGTGTACGTTAGGACTTTGTGTAATCATTTTTCAGTTGTATTTTGAACAAGTTTGGGCATTAGCGCTAAGGAATTTCCACTGTCTGTCCACAGGTGGGGCAATAAGAGAACTTCTTTAGGCTAAGGAGGTTCCTCCCTTACTTTGAATTAGTTGTCAACATATTCAGATTGGGGAAGATTTCAGTCTGTGTTTTCAGATTTTCTTGCACAATCACATCATAGAACAGTAGGCTGGGGCTAAGCAGCTTCTTTCTCCTTTCCCTTCATTTTGTAACAGTCTATAGCTGGTCTATGTCACCAACTATTATGAGCATTTGAGTTGGAGTCCCTAACCGTAGAGGGAGAGGTGTGCTAAGGCCTGAATGAAAGCATGACTTTTCACACTAGTCATTTACTATATCTGAAGGTAGATAGATTTTTAAACTAAACTAAAAGTACTTTCCTTTTCTTGCCAGAAGAAAAACAGTGGATTTAATTCAAACCCTCCAAGACACTAGGATACAAAGACATAGAACTCGTCCTCAAGATATTTATAATGATAGCAGTGACGCAGACACAGTGTGCTTTGGTGACAATCAATGGCACCCGTGGCATGGACATGGTACAGAAATAACACAGAAGGGGATGAGTAACCTTGTCAGGAGAAAGGCATTGTGATATCTGAGCAGGATTTTAAAGGATAAATAGGAGTTCACCAAGTAAGGTAGGGAGAAAGTGTGCACGAAGAAATGTACAAAGCCTAGAAACTATGTGTATTGGTGGTACAAAGGAAAGGAATGAGTTACTTAAAAACTGGGAGCCTAGGGTACATATAAACTTGGATTTAAAAAAATACAAATTTCTCCTTAGGTTTATTTCAAACAACTCTGTTGCAAATGCCATAAGAGTTTTAACCCTTATCGGGTAGAAGCAATCCAGTGTCAGGTAAGCATATAGAACACTTCCTTTGTGTCTGAAATATTTTCATTGTTACCATGAAGCTTTTGTGGCATAATGTTTGGATTTGATAGAATTGGATATTTGTGTAGGAGTATTAGGTTTTTTTCTATATGTTTGAATTTTTATAATATTTTAAGGAAAAAAGCATAAATTCTTTTTTTTGGGGGAGCGTATAATGGGAGATTTAGTCCTAAGTTGCCTTAGGTGGTGTGTTTATGTATGGGGTAGTGTGTTTTTTCTCAAACACCCTGTGTATGGCTGTAATAATTTAATGGGTAACCTTTATTAAGCTTTTACTATGTGCCAAATTTTGGGCTAAGTGCTTTACATGCATTATCTGCTATTGAGTTATTGATTTGTTATTGTATTTTCCAGTACTAGAATTTTTGTTTTTTTTTTTAAATGACTTCCAGTTTTCTGCTGGAAATATCATTCTCATTTCTTTAAACATAGTAAGCGTAATTATTTTAACATCTGTACCATATAACTCTATTCCCTATGGTTCTGTTGCTATACTCTTGATTTTCCTTGGTTTTCAAGTGTGCTGTTCTGTTTTCTCTTGCACTTGTTTATTTTTGATTGAGGACTAGATATTGTATATGAAAAATTACAGTAATAATCGAGGCCTACGGTAGTATCTTCTTCCACAGAAGATGTTTTTTGCTTCTGGTGGGTAGATGGGGACACTAACAATTTCAGTTTACTATTTTTCAATCAGGGATGAGCTCTTTTGAAACTGGGCTTTGGGATCTGTGAAGGCTGGTCATGTTTTGGCTCATCCTTATTCTTAGAGGATAGCCTTTCAGAGTTTCAATAAAAAATTTGAATTGTTTACTAGGGTTCTTCCATTTTGGAATATTTAAGATCATCCCTCTGTTAAACCCATTTTCAGAATTCTACTGTCTTTCACCTCTTCCAGAATTGGCAGATACCTTTAGAGGGAAAATAATCCCAAATGTCAGGCTCACCTCTCTTTCTGGCTTTCCTTCTCTAATGCTTGGATAATTTTTTGGTGCCTTTAAATAGTTATTTTAAAGGAATTATTATTACTTTTTAGCTCAGCTTTTCCAGTTGTCCTAAACAAGAAGCTTGGTCAAACATACTAATCCATTATTGCCAGAAACAGAAGCCCACATTTAGAGGAAACCGAATTTTTTAAAACTGAGCCTTTTCTTCCTTACAAGGGTATCGTGAGAATTAAGTTAATCTATGTAAAGTGCAAGTACAGTGCACATAGTAAGTACCATGCGAGTATTTGCTATTAGAATTTTCTTATAAGGACACATACTTATCAATAGGAGAGTGGAACATGTAAATGTGTAGTACAAGATTTGATAAATCATACTTGACTCTTTTTTGAAAAATTAAAATGCCCATTTTCACAATATAAAAGGTAAAGCTTGACCTACTCTGTTTGGCTATGGACATATGCCTAAAATAGAGCAGTGATTATCAGTTGGGAGAGTGGGCCGGGCAGTATACCAGTCTCCATGGGGTGTAATTTTATTTATCAGAAGACAGAATGGGATCATGGTTAAAAACACTTTAAATTCTAGTAAAGATCAGGCATGTCCAGAAAAGATCGTGCATGTCCAGAAAGGAAAGAAAAATTTTAACTACCTCTATAACACCTTCCTTCCTAGTTGTAACAACCAAAAATATCTCCAAACATTGCCAAATGTTGCTGGTGGGTAAAATGCCATTGGTTGAGAATCACTGTGCTGTTGTTTTTAAATGTTCCAATGTAGATAATCAAGTCACTTAATACTCACCACTGCCCTTCATTCCCACCTGGTTATAAATGTGAACACTTACACAGTAAAGATACTCTATAAAACTCTAACATGTAAAACTTTTCTTTTACATGAGATATTCTTGATTGGCTCAGTGATATTCTCTAAAACATCATCTTTGATCACTCATCTTGACAAATGCATGCCATTTAATGGGATAAGAGTGGTTTTATACAACTTGGTCTTGGACTTTTCCTAGGACTCAAAGGACGATGAAGATACCACGGAGGGGGTGATGGGAAGTATTTTGGTTTGAGGATTACATTTGAAACACTAATTTGATTGTGTCCAAATTGTTCCTTATTTTCTAAAGATTTGTTTAAAGTCCCGTTGTTCCTGTCCTCTAAAGAAAAGAAACATTGACCTAAGGAGACCTCATCGACAGGAACTATGTGGCCGCTGCAAAGACAAGAGATTCTCCTGTGGCAACATTTACAGCATTAAATACATCATGTGACAGACAGTATGATTTGTATAGGTCACCCCAGCACTTCTTGTCACTTACTGTACTGTTTCTTTTTTGTACCTTAGCTCTGACTGGGTTTTGGAAACGAATTAGGCTTTTGTACGTTTTCTAGGTTGTATAACAATTATATAGTATGAATAGAATGAAATAAATGCATGTAAAATAGACCATGAAGGCACATTAATTGGTGAATCCAGGGTAAAAACAAAAAAAAATCATTGGGAAATGGTACATGACTGGCACTTTATCACTTTTATTAAGGGAACAAGGAAGAGGAACAGTATTCATTTGACATTATAAACTGGGTGTTCTAGGCACTGGGAATATAGAGATGATCTAGGGGCCAGGTCCTTGCCCTAAAGTACACATAATAAAGATAGAAAATACTTCAACAGCAGGAAGTAAGTGCCAGGCATTGTTGTAACTCATTACAGCAGCCATAGGAAGTGGGGTCTATTATACCCCTTCTTACCAGGTGAAGAGAGGCAGCTGTAGAGATATCATGGGATAGAGCCAGGATGTGAACCCAGATGGACAAGGGATTTGCCCCTAGGACCTTCCCTATTATATTTTCTCTCAGATTCAGATGTGGTAAGTGCTATAGAGGAAGCAGGGTGCTTTGACAGTGACCCTTTATCAGGGGTCCTCAAACTTTTTAAACAGGGGGCCAGTTCACTGTCCCTCAGACCGTTGGAGGGCCGGACTATAGTTTAAAAAAAAACTATGAACAAATTCCTATGCACACAGTGGCGGCAAAAACACCCGGCGGGCCGGATAAATGTTTTCGGTGGGCCGCATGTGGCCCGTGGGCTGTAGTTTGAGGACCCCTGCTTTAGATAGTGTGGTTGGAAAGAGGCAACATGACAATGGAGACTTTCAGGATGAAGGACCTGGGAGAAAAAGATGGTTTTGATCCAAGGCAAGAGCAAAGGCCCAGAGGGGGTGGGACAATGTACTTGGCATGTCCCAGAAATAGGAGCTCCCAAGGCTAATGTAGGGTGTGGGCTGGAGAAGACAGGGCTCAGGTCACAAAGGGTTCCTTCAGCCATGGTCCAGCAGATGGCAGCCCACAAAGGGGTTTCAACAAGGCGGTGATATCAATTCTTACTTTAGAAAACTCACTGCTGCCCTGGCTGGGTGGGTCAGTCGGTAGGAGTGTCACCTTGTACACCAAAAGGTTGTGGTCTCCACTCCCAGTCAGGGCACATACTTAGGTTGCAGCTTTGATCCCTGGTTGGGGCACATATAGGAGGCAACCGATCAATGTTTCTAACATCGATGTTTCTCTCTCTCTCTCTCTCTCTCTCTCTCTCTCTCTCTCTCTCTTTCTCTCTCTCTCCCTTCCTCCCTCTCCCTTCCTCCCTCTCCCTTCCTCTCTCTGAAAATCAATAAAAACATATCCTTGGCTGAAGATTACAGAAAAAGAAGAAAACTCACTGCTGTGAGGGAAGACCAGGCAGAGTGGAAGGAGGGAGACCGGTTAGGAGGTTCATGAACACATGAGCAAAATGATGGCTAGGTCAAGGCTGATAGCTGTGGAGACGGACAGAAGTACTTCTACTCAAGATCATGTTTGGAGATGTAATGTACAGGATTGGAAGTGGATGATAAAGAACTAAATGATGACTTTTAGAGTTCTTTGAGCTAAGGGCAGATGGAATTAAGAATAACAGGGAAAAAAAAAGAATAACAGGAGCATGTTCCTGGATCAGATGATTTAATTTCAAATCCTGGCTGTGGTACTTAAGAGATGTATGATTGTGGGGAACTTTCTTTGTTTCAATTACTCTTCTCTAAAATGAGAACTATAATGGTACCTGTCTCCTGGTGGTGGGGTGAGAACTAAAGGAGCTGATAAATGTTAAGCACTTAGTATAGAACCTGCAATACTTAGAGGGCTCAGTAAACTTAGCTGTCTTATTTTGGCAGGGCTTTGTAGTGGCATGGGCAAGGGCTTCTGTTTTCAACATATTAAGTTTGAAATATTTGAGACATTTAAATGGAGATATAAGCTATTGAGTTATGAATCTGGAATTTAGGAGGGAAATCAGTGCTAGAGAGAGAGAGATTTGGAGAAAAATAGTATTTAAAGCCAGTGACCTGGGTGGGATCACCTAGAACAGTGGTCAGCAAACTGCGGCTCGCGAGCCACATGCGGCTCTTTGGCCCCTTGAATGTGGCCACGAAGTTTCAATCGCACTGTAGGTGCGTGCCCGCATGTGGTATTTTGTGGAAGAGCCATACTCAAGGGGCCACAGTTTGCCGACCACTGACCTAGAAGAAGAGTACAGCACAGGACTCTGGGGCACGAACATTTAGAGCAATGATTCTGTAACTTTAATGTCCTGGGAGTTATCTGTTCACTGGAGATTCTGATCCAGTTGGTCTGGGGTCTGAGTCTGCAAATCTGACAAGCTTCCAGGTGCTCTCGTGCCACTGGTCCTGTAGATCATACTCTGAGTAGCAAGAGTTAGAGTTAGGTAAAGAGGTGTTCAAGAACGATAGAAGAGATGGTATCATGAAAGCAAAGATAAACAGTATTTTGAGGAGGGGAGTGGCTTGAGGAACTTCATGAAATGGTAGGGATGGAAGCTAAAGCTAATAGAGTCAAGGTAGTGAGTAGAGATATTTTCTAGAAATTTTGCTGTTAAAAACCAAATTGGTGATAGTGAGAAGGACATTTGTGGGAAATGGAGGTACTGAGTGAGTTTGTATATTCCTGGAAATAATTCAGTAGAGGGAAGCTGAAGGCACAGCAGGGAGAGGACACTCAGACAGGAGCAAAACCCTTGAAAAGGGAGAAGGGATGGGTTCAGAGAAAAGTGGAGTGATTAGGCCTGAATAGAAGCAGTGATGTTCCCCTTTTTTAAAAGGATGGAGCACTTAGAATATGAACTAGTTAAAGACAGGTTTATAAATTTGAGGGTGAGGAGAAGACCATCTGGTTTGTTTTATTTACTGAATGAATTATGAAGCAAAGTCATTAGCTGAGGCAGGTAGAAAGGGAAAGGGGTGGGAGGCTGAGGAGGGAGAGCAAGGTGTGAAATAATTGTCTCAGGTCCTGGGAATTTGAAATGATCAGGGAGGTGTAATTGTATTTGTAATTGTAATTGTCTGATAGCATTGAGAGCTCCTTTTGAAACTCTGTGCTGTTTGAGATATGCCTGGTTATAGTTGTTTTCCTGTAGTGTCTCACTCAAGCAATTGTGGTACAGGTGTGGACAGGGGAGATCTGTCTTTGTGAGTATCAGCCAGGGAGTGATTACAATCCATGGAATTTATTTTAGGTTAAATATTTTTCTCTTTAAATTTACTCAGGTAACAGTGACTAATATCGTTACATAAATTTCAGGCATACAACTTTATGACATTGTATACTCTAATAGGTACTCACACCACAAAGTCTAATTTCCTTATGTTATTATATTTTGACCCCCTTTACCTTCTATGTCCTCCCCCCACACTATTTCCCCTCTGGTGACCACCATTCTGTTGTCTATATCTATGCATTTGTCTTTATGTTTTGTTTGTTCCTTTTTGTTTTACATGCCATATTATTTTCTATCTGACTTACTTCACATAGCATGCTTTCTCTAGATCCATCCATGTTGTCGCAAATGGAAATATTTCACCTTTTGTGTGTGTGTGTGTGTGTGTGTGTGTGTGAGCTAAGTAGTATTCCCATTGTATATATGCACCACATCATCTTTATATAGTCATCCATTGAAGGACATTTAGGTTATTTTTTGTCCACTCTGATTTTCATTTTCTTCCTTCTACTGACTATGAGCTTTGTTTGTTATTTTTCTATATCGGTAAAGTGTAATGTTAGATTGTTTATTTGGGGTTTTCTTGTTTCTTGAGGTAGGCTTGTAACACTATATATTTCCCTCTTAGTACTGATTTTGATGCATCCCCCAAATTTTGGTATGTCATGTTTTCATTTTCATTTGTGTCTAGTTTTTTTTTCATTTGTATCTATGTATGTTTTGATCTCTTCTTTCATTTCTTCTTTGACTAAATGGTTGTTCAGTAGCATGTTATTTAATCTCCAGATATTTATTTTTCCTCTTTCTTGTTATAGTAAATTTCTACTTTCATATTGTTGTGATTGGAAAACATGCTTGGTATGATATTCAGTCTTTTTAAAATTTAAATTCTTTATCATTTAAAGTATTACATAAGTCTCCTTCCCCCCCCCCCCCCCCATTGACCACTCCCTGGCCACCTCCACCCCCAAGCACATGCCCTCCCCCGCCCCCCCTGTCCTTTGGTTGATTACTTACCCCTTCACCCCCTGCCTTCCCTCATAGGTTGGATAGTCTGTTTGATGCTTCTATGACTCTGGTTCTATTTTTGTTCAACAGTTTATGCTGTTCATTATATTCCACAAATGAGTGAGATCATGTGAGACTTATCTTTCTCTGACTGGTTTATTTCGCTTAGCATAATGCTCTCCAGGTCATCCATGCAGTTGCAAATGGTAAGAATTCCTTTTTTTTTTTTTTTTTTACACAACAGCATAGTATTCCATTGTGTAGATGTACCACAGTTTTCTAATCCACTCATCTGCTGATGGGCACTTAGGCTATTTCTAAATCTTAGCTATTGTAAATTGTGCTGCTATGAACATAGGGATGCATATATCCTTTCTGATTGGTGTTTCTGGTTTCTTGGGATATATTCCTAGAAGTGGGATTATGGGTCAAATGGAAGTTCCATTTTTAGTTTTTGAGGAAACGCCAGCACTTGTCATTTGTTGATTTGTTGATGATAGCCATTCTGACAGGTGTGAGATGGTACCTCATTGTCGTTTTGATTTGCATCTCTCGGATGATTAGTGACTTTGAGCATGTTTTCATATGTCTCCTGGCCTTCTGCATATCCTCTTTCAAAAGTGTTTATTTAGGTCCTTTGCCCATTTTTTAATTGGATTGTTTATCTTCCTTTTGTTAAGTTGTATGAGTTCCTATAGATTTTGGAGATTAAACCCTTATGGGAGATAACATGGGCAAACATATTCTCCCATGCAGTGGGCTTTCTTGTTGTTTTGTTGATGGTTTCTTTTGCTGTGAAGAAGCTTTTTATTTTGATGAAGTCCCATTTATTTATTTTCTCCTTAGTTTCCATTGCCCTAGGAGCTGTATCAGTAAAGATATTGCTACGACAGATGTCTGCTATTTTGTGCCTACGGCTTCTTCTATGATTTTTATGGTTTCCCATCTTATGTTTAAGTCCTTTATCCATTTTGAGTTTATTTTTGTGTATGGTGTAAGTTGGTGGTCTAGTTTCATTTTTTTTGCATGTATTTGTCCAATTTTCCCAAGGCGATTTATTGAAGAGACTGTCTTGACTCTATTGTATGCTCTTGCCTCCTTTGTCAAATATTGAGTATAATGGGTTGGGCCGATTTCTGGGTTCTCTATTCTGTTCCATTGGTCTATATGTCTGTTCTTGTGCCAGTACCAGACAGTTTTCAGAACTGTAGTTTTGTAGTATAGCTTGATATCTGGTATTGTGATCCCTCCAACTTTGTTCTTCTTTCTCGAGATTGCTGCAGTTATTTGGGGTCTTTTTTAAATTCCAGATGAATTTTTGTTTGTTCTAGCTCTTTGAAATATGCCATTGGTATTTTAATGGGGATTGAATCTATAGATTGCTTTGGGTAGTATGGACATTTTAATGATGTTGATTTTACCAATCCATGAACACGGGATGTTCTTCCATCTGCTTATATCTTCCCCTGTCTCTTTTATCAGCATTCTGTAATTTTCTGAATACAGGTCCTTTACCTCCTTGGTTAAATTTATCCTTAGGTATCTAAATTTTTTGGTTTCAATGGTAAATGGGATTGTGTTTTTAATTTCTCTTTCTGTGAGTTCATTATGGGTGTAGAAAAAAGCCATAGTTTTTGGGTGTTAATTTTGTATCCTGCTACATTACCAAATTCATTTATTAATTCTAGTAGTTTTTTGATGGAGTCTTTAGGGGTTTCTATGTACAATATAATGTCATCTGCAAATAATGACAGTTTTACTTCTTCTTTTCCAATTTGGATGCCTTTTATTTCTTCTTCTTGTCTGATCACTATGGCTAGCACATCCAGTATTATGTTGAACAGGAGTGGTGAAAGTGGGCATCCCTGTCTTGTTCCTGTTCTTAGGGGAAATGGCTTTAGCTTTTGCCCATTGAGTATGATGTTGGATGTAGGTTTGTCATATAAGGCTTTTATTATGTTGAGGTATGATCACTCAATTCTCACTTTGCTGAGAATATTTATCAGGAAAGGGTGTTGGATTTTGTCAAATGCCTTTTCTGCATCAATTGATATGATTATGTGATTTTTGTCTCTCAATTTGTTTATGTGATGTATCATGTTTATTGATTTGCAGATATTGTACCATCCTTGCATTCCTGGAATAAATCCCACTTGGTCATGGTGTATATGATCTTTCTAATGTGATGCTGAATCCGATTTGCTAGAATTTTTATTTTTATTTTTTATTTTTTATTTTTTTTATTCTTTTTTAAAAAAATATTATAATAAGTATTACAAACGGTATTACATATGTGTCCTCCCCCCCCGCCCTTGACAATCCCCTGCCCTCCCTTACCACCCAGTGTCTTATGTCCATTAGTTATGCTTATATGCATGCATACAAGTCCTTCAGTTGATCTCTTACTCCCCTCCCTTCTGCCCCCCAACCCTCTCTGGCCTTCCCACTGCAGTTTGACAATCAGTTTGAGGCAGCTCTGCCTCTGTATCTATTATTGTTCAAAAGTTTGTAATGGTCTTTATTATCCATGAATGAGTGAGATCATGTGGTATTTTTCCTTCATTGACTGGCTTATTTCACTTAGCATAATGCTCTCCAGTTCCATCCATGCTGTTGCAAATGGTAAGAGATCCTTCTTTTTTACAGCAGCATAGTATTCCATCGTGTAGATGTACCACAGTTTTCTAATCCATTCATCTACTGATGGGCACTTAGGCTGTTTCCAGATCTTAGCTATGGTGAATTGTGCTGCTATGAACATATGGGTGCACATATCCTTTCTGATTGGTGTTTCTAGTTTCTTGGGATATATTCCTAGAAGTGGGATCACAGGGTCAAATGGGAGTTCCATTTCCAGCTTTTTGAGGAAACTCCATACTGTCTTCCATAGTGGCTGCACCAGTCTGCATTCCCACCAGCAGTGCACAAGTGTTCCTTTTTCTCCACATCCTCTCCAGCACTTGTCGTTTGTTGATTTGTTGATGATAGCCATTCTGACAGGTGTGAGATGGTACCTCATTGTTGTTTTGATTTGCATCTCTCGGATGATTAGCGACTTTGAGCATGTTTTCATATGTCTCTTGGCTTTCTGAATGTCCTCTTTTGAAAGGTGTATATTTAGATCCTTTGCCCATTTTTTGATTGGATTGTTTATCTTCTTTTTGTTAAGTTGTATGAGTTCCCTATAAATTTTGGAGATTAAGCCCTTATCAGATATGATGTTGGCAAATATGTTTTCCCACGCAGTGGGTTTTCTTGTTGTTTTGTTGATGGTTTCTTTTGCTGTGCAGAAGCTTTTTATTTTGATGTAGTCCCATTTGTTCATTTTCTCTTTAGTTTCAACTGCCCTAGGAGCTGTATCAGTGAAGAAATTGCTTTGGCATATGTCTGAGATTTTGTTGCCTTTGGATTCTTCTAGAATTTTTATGGTTTCCTGTCGTACATTTAAGTCCTTTATCCATTTTGAGTTTATTCTTGTGTATGGTGTAAGTTGGTGGTCTAGTTTCATTTTCTTGCATATATCTGTCCAATTTTCCCAACACCATTTATTGAAGAGACTATCTTGGCTCCATTGTATGTTCTTGCCTCCTTTGTCAAATATTAATTGAGCATATTGGTTCGGGCTAATTTCTGGACTCGCTATTCTATTCCACTGATCTATATGTCTGTTCTTGTGCCAGTACCAGGCAGTTTTGAGAACAGTGGCTTTGTAATACAGCTTGATATCTGGCATTGAGATTCCACCTACTTTGTTCTTTCTCAGGATCACTGCAGCTATTCGGGGTCTTTTTTATTCCAGATGAATTTTTGGAGAGTTCGTTCTAGATCTTTGAAGTAGGCCATTGGTATTTTAATGGGAAGTGCGTTGAATTTATAGATTGCTTTGGGTAGTATGGACATTTTAATGATGTTGATTCTACCAATGCAAGAACATGGTATGTTCTTCCATCTCTTTATGTCTTCCTCTATCTCTTTTTTCAACGTCCTGTAGTTTTCTGAGTAGAGGTCTTTTACCTCTTTAGTTAAGTTTATTCCTAGGTATATTAATTTTTTTGGTGCGATGGTAAATGGGATTGTTTTTATAATCTCTCTTTCTGCAAGTTCACTATTGGTGTATAGAAATGCCTCAGATTTCTTGGGGTTAATTTTGTATCCTGCTACATTGCCAAATTCATGTATTAAGTCTAGTAGTTTTTTGATGGAGTCTCTAGGGTTTTGTATGTATAATATCATGTCGTCTGCAAATAAGGACAGTTTTACTTTCTCTTTTCCAATTTGGATGCCTTTTATTTCTTCTTCTTGTCTAATTGCAATGGCTAATACTTCCAGGACTATGTTGAACAGGAGTGGTGAGAGTGGGCATCCCTGTCTTGTTCCTGTTCTTAGGGGAAATGGTGTTAGTTTTTGTCCATTGAGTATGATGTTGGCTGTGGGCCTGTCATATATGGCTTTTATTATGTTGAGGTATGATCCTTCTATTCCCACCTTGCTGAGAGTTTTTATCAAGAATGGGTGTTGGATTTTGTCGAATGCTTTTTCTGCATCAATTGATATGACCATGTGGTTTTTTTCTTTCAATTTGTTTATGTGATGTATTACGTTTATTGATTTACGGATGTTGTACCATCCTTGCATTCCTGGGATAAATCCTACTTGGTCATGGTGTATGATCCTTCTGATGTACTGCTGGATCCGATTTGCTAAGATTTTGTTGAGGATTTTGGCATCTATGTTCATGAGGGATATTGGCCTGTAATTCTCTTTCATTGTGTTGTCTTTACCTGGTTTTGGTATTAGGGTGATGCTGGCTTCATAGAATGAGCTTGGAAGTGTTCCTTCCTCTTGAATTTTTTGTAGTAGTCTGAGGAGGATAGGTTTTAGTTCTTCCTTGAAAGTTTGGTAAAACTCCCCTGAGAAGCCATCTGGTCCTGGGCTTTTGTTTGCTGGGAGCTTTTTGATGACTGCTTCAATTTCTTCCATAGTTATTGGCCCATTGAGATTTTTAGATTCTTCCTGATTGAGTTTTGGAATGTTGTATTTTTCTAGGAATTTGTCCATTTCCTTCAGGTTGTCTAGTTTTTTGGAGTAGAGTTGTCTGTAGTATTGTTTAACAATCATTTGTATTTCTGTGGGGTCTGTTGTTATTTCGCCTCTATCGTTTCTGAGTTGGTTTATTTGGGACCTCTCTCTTTGCTTCTTGGTGAGCCTGGCTAGAGGTTTGTCAATCTTGTTTATCCTTTCAAAGAACCAGCTCTTGGTTTCATTGATTTTCTGTATTGTTTTTTTGGTCTCTATGTCATTTATTTCTGCTCTAATCTTTATTATCTCCTTCCTTCTGCTCACTCTGGGGTTTTCTTGTTGCTCTCTTTCTAATTCTTTGAGTTGAAGAGTTAGATGATTTACTACCATTTTTTCTTGTTTTTTGAGATAGGCCTGCAGAGCTATAAACTTCCCTCTCAGGACTGCTTTCATTGTGTCCCAGAGGTTTTGGATTGTTGTGTTTTCATTGTCATTAGTGTCCAGGATGTTTTTAATTTCTTCTTTGATGTCATTGGTAACCCAATCAATATTTAATAACATGCTATTCAGCTTCCAAGTGTTTGAGTATTTTGGGTTGTTTTTATTGTAGTTTATTTCTAACATTATGCCATCGTGGTCTGAGAAGAAGCTTTTTATGATTTCAATCTTCTTGAATTTGTGGAGACTTTGCTTGTGACCCAATATGTGGTCTATTTTTGAATATGTCCCATGAGCACCTGAGAGGACTGTATATTCCATGGCTTTGGGGTGAAGTGTTCTGAAGATGTCAATTAAGTCCATCTGATCTAGTGAGTCATTTAGGATTGCTATTTCTTTGCTCATTGTTTGTCTAGAGGACTTATCCAGTGATGTCAGTGGTGTATTAAAGTCCCCTACTATGATTATATTGTTGTCGATCTCTCCTTTGATATCTTCCAGGAGTTTTTTTTATGAATTTGGGTGCTCCTGCATTGGGTGCATATATGTTTACCAGGGTTATATCTTCTTGTTGTATTGATCTCTTTAGTATTATGAAGTGGCCTTCCTTATCTTTTGTTATGGCCTTCACTTTGAGATGTATTTTGTCCAATATAAGTATTGCTACCCCAGCTTTCTTTTCCTTTCCATTTGCATGAAAGATATTTTTCCATCCCTTCACTTTCAGTCTGTGTGAGTCCCTTCTAATGAGGTGGGTCTCTTGTAGACAGCAGATGTATGGGTCATGTTTTTTTATCCATTCAGCCACTCGATGTCTTTTGGTTGGAGCATTTAGTCCGTTTGCATTTAAAGTTATTATTGAAAGGTACTTGTTTGTAGCCATTTCTTTTTTTGTGTGTGGCTGTTTTCTTTCTGAGCTTGTTATTTCTTCTTTTTACACCAGTCCCTTTAGCATTTCTTGCATGGCTGGCTTGGTGGTGATAAACTCCCTTAGCCTTTTTTTTTTGTCTGTGAAGCTTCTTATTTCCCCTTCAATTTTGAATGATAGCCTTGCTGGATAGAGTATTCTTGGATTCAGTCCTTTGCTTTGCATCACTTTGTAAATTTCCGTCCATTCTTTTCTGGCCTGATGTGTTTCTGTTGAGAAATCATTTAATAATCTAATGGGAGATCCCTTGTATGTAACTTTCCGTCTCTCTCTTGCAGCCTGTAAGATTCTCTCTTTGTCCTGAACATTTGCCATGGTAATTATGATGTGTCTTGGTGTGGGTCTTTTCGGGTTCACCTTGTTTGGGACTCTCTGGGCTTGTGTGACTTTTTTCTTCCCCACCTCAGGGAAGTTTTCTGATATTATTTCTTCGAATAGGTTTTCTAATCCATGTTCATCTTTCTGTTGTTCTGGCACCCCTATTATTCGTATGTTGTTTCGTTTCATGTTGTCCCAAAGCTCCCTTAGGCTCTCCTCCTGTCTTTTAATTTTTTTCTCCAATTGCAGTACAGTTTGAGTGTGTTTTGCTTCCTTGTCTTCTAATTCACTAATTCAGTCCTCCGCTTCTCCCAGTCTACTGTTGATACTTTCAATGGTGTTTTTTATTGCAGCTATGTCGCTCTTCATTTCTTCTTGGGACTTACTTAAGTTGTTGATTTTTTCATCTGTTTCTTCTAGCTTCTTGCACATCCGGTGCATGTACTCTAGGACCCTTATTCTGAATTCTTTTTCCGTCATGTTGCATGCCTCTGTCTCACTTAGCTGCTTTTCTGGCGAGTCCTCATTTTCTTTCCTTTGGGGGTTTCTTTGTCTACCCATGTTTGATCTCACTGACATATCTAGTTGTTGAGTCATTCAGTGGCTGCTCCCTGGGTGGCAGTGGCTCCTCGGGCTGTGGTTGCTCCTTGGGCGGTTGTGTTAGCAGCAGCTCCTCCGTTGATAGCAGGGCCTCTGGTGGGTGCTGTTCACAGCTGTGGTGGCTCTTCTGGCTGGTGGAGGGAGGCTTCACACACAGTAACTGTTCCCCAGACAGAGCGTGTGGTGATCAGGAGGCCGCTGTTGCTTGAATCTGCTGCGTTGATTTAAAGGCACAAAATACAACACAACAAGGCACAATGTACCAGGCACTGAACATGAATGTATTTACGATATTACTAATCCCAAATAAAGGTGGCCACCCGAGCTAAGAGAGTTAGGAGATAAGGAAGAAAGAAGAGAAAAAGGTAGAAGAGAAAAAAGAAAGAAAGAAAAAAAGAAAAAAAAAGGAGTGCAAAAATGAAATTGGAAAAAGGGAGGGAAAAAAAGAAGAGGAAAAAAAGAAAAAAAAAGTAAGAGAGAAAAGAGAATGAAGTATAAGAGGGGAAGAGACTGTTTATATGAGGAGAAAACTCCTATAGAACCACCACTAATACCAACAAATTACAGCAACAGATTCCTGGAGATGAATACAAACTACAAACAACCAATAATATCAAGCAATGCAAGGGAAAACAGAAGCACAGAAATAACCGGGGTGGGGGGCAGAAAAATAAAAAGAATAAGCAGACTAACCTCACAAACAATCCTAAAAAAACCCCCAATATACTCGTCATCCAAGCAAACAACAATAAAACAATAGAGAGAGAAAAGAAGAAGAAGAAGAAAAAAATTTGGATAGTGAAGGAAGATAAGGGAAAGGTGTATAAGGATTTAGAGCAGGGGATTGGACATAGGATATATAAGTAGGGTGAAATTTTGACAGGGGGTAAAAAGAATAGGGAAAATCTAAAGCTGGAGTAGGGTAAGAGAAACAGGACAACAAAAGGGAAAAAGTGGGGAAGAGGGTTTAGCACAGAGGCAAATTGAGGTAGAGAAAAATGTTGCTAAAGGAACAATGAAAATAGAATGGAGAACATTAGTCCCAAAATAAAATAAAGACAAAATAAAACAACACTTTAAAAAATGGTAAAATGGTAGCGGTAATAATACTAGTTAAAAATAAAAATGTAGTAGTTGAAAGGGTAAAATCAGGTAATGGGGAAAAAAAAAGAAAAAAATGTTTTCTTAGTTAAAAGGTGAAAAAGTAATTAAAAAAAATAAAAATAAAAATGTGCAGTAATGCAGGTGCTTCAGATCTTCTACTCTTCTTTTTGGCACGCCTGGAATTCAGGAGAATGTTGAATTTCCCTCTGATACACTGTTCCTCCGTGTTGTAAGCCACAGTCCTGATTTTAAGGCAGGCTGTATTGGTTCCCCTTACTGCCTTATCTGTATTTACAGAAGAGTCAGTTCGTGGCTCTGCCTCTGGGTGGCAGTGTGTCTGGATTGACCTCCGAGGCTGTAAGTCCTCTCTGACCAGGAGTTCTCTATTGTACCTGAACCAGCTCCGCCCAGAGCTGGCTCCCCAGGCGCCACTCCCAGCTCTGTTTCCCAGGCTCCCCAAAAACAATCTTTCCCTACAAGCTCCGCTAGCGACCCCAACTGGGCAATCACATGCACTGGGATCAACAATCAAACTCACAGATTTAAGAGGAAGTGTGTAAACAATAGCCTGGGAAGCTGTGTGAACTCGCAGGGCTCCACCTTCCAGAACTGCGCGGAGTCTCTGCGAGTGCTCTGGCCCCTGGCAACAAGTAGCCGGCCACCTGGGAGAATCTGAGGTTGCCCCTTTGCATCCAGTCCAACTATGGGCTTATTTATAGTGTTACCTTCTGCCAGCAGCCCTGCGGGAGCCCTCCCCACTTGCGGTTCACGCTGGCCTCTATGGGCGCGGATTTGGGGGGGCGCAGATTTCCCCCCGCACACGCGCGCGCGTTCCTCGCTCCAACCTGAATTGCAAACCGCACCTTTGGGGGAAGTCTAACCTTTCCGTGGAGGGAAGCGGGTCTCCTCTGAGTTCATGTAGTCGCGCTGCTTGAGAGCGGTTGCCTCCGGGTTAGTAGCCGATCTCTGGATGCGGATAACAGCTACTCAAGATGGCACGGTCTCGCTGCTGAGCTGGTGCCCAGGGGGAGGTTTCAGCCTCAATCTCTAACCATCCCCATTTTCTAGGAGTTCTCTGTCTTTCCTGGCTGCAGACTGTCTCTCAGCTGAATCTCCTCTGCTTGTTCGGGCTGTATGTTAACCGTTTCAGCTGCTCGCCCTTATCTGCTCCGGGACAAAGCACCAACACGTCCGTCTAAGACTCCGCCATTTTTGAGTCTACTGTGTCCTGTTTCTTTGTCTCGGCATTTTTTATGCTTCGCTGTGTCGATAGAGTGCCTTTCTGTGCTAAGTGTCCCAATTACCTGAGGTAGACACTCTTGGTGCACCCCCTTGTGGGCTTTGTGCACAGTCTTGTTGTAATTAAGCCTTGATTGTTGTAGTTATCACTGGGAGGAATTGACCTCCAGGCCAATTGGCTGTGAGAATCAGCTGTGTCTGCAGTGGGAGAACTTCTGTGCTGGAGACACCCCTCTGGGGCTAGACTTGCTTCGATGGGGCTTTGGTGCTCACTGAGTCTGCCCCCTGAGTGTGTCTTTTATGGTTCCAAGGAGCTTCAAACTGGATGGTCCCACTCTGACCTCTGGGCTTCCTGGCTCCTGGATCTCTAGGGAGGTGCTAATCTAGCCTTTGCCTGCGGCTATCCAGCAAAAGTCTCCCTGCAGGGCTTGGGTGGGCGGGTCCCACGGGATCAACAGGGCGGGCTAGCAGTTATGGCTGCTCTCAGTCTTGCCCTCAGAGGCTCTGCTTCTCAGTGTCCCAGTAATCGCTGCAAGCCCCTTGGAGAGAAAGCTGCCCTAGCGTTCTGACCGATGCCAGACAGTCCCGCTTCTCCCGTATGAGTCTGGGTCCCTAGAGACTCGCCAGGAACTGGAGCTCAGAGCCTGAGACTCCCTCCCGATTGAAAACGACAACCGCGCCCTCAGCCGCCAGCCTGCTCCGCATGCACCTTCGCACCTTAGTATTTCACCTCCGCACTGCGCCTCCTCTGAGTCTCGGTATGCTTTTCTCTTTCCTTCTAGTTGTAGAATTTCCACTCAGCCAGCCTTCCTGTGGTTCTGGACGATGTCCGTTCCGTCTTTTAGTTGTATTTTTGAAGTGGTTGTGCGAGGCAGCAATCTCCGGTGTTTACCTATGCCGCCATCTTGGTTTCTCCTGCTATGTCTCCCATTCTTGATAGGGTGCCTTTATGTAGTAGGTGACCTGTAGGGCTCAGTGGTGAATTTTCTCTGATTACCTGAGATAGGTGTTCCAGGCATGTCCCTTGTGTGGTTTATGTGAGCCCTCTTGTTGTGGTTTAGTCATGATTTCTGTTGGCCCATTTGTGGGTCAGATTGGCCCTCTGTGAGGATTGACTTCAACAGTAGTGCATGAGCTTCTGTGAGGGGGGTCACTCTACAAAGCAGATCCCTCTTCAGGCTCTGGTGCCTGCTGAGATCTCCTTGTGGGTGCGTTCCTTGTGGAGCTAATCAGGTTGGGCTCTGATGTGGTTTGAAGCCTGCCACTAGGTGTGTTGGTTCTGGGGCCTTTTGGGAAGGACTCCAGTGCAGATCATGTCAGGTGCTGCCTATGATTGGCCCTGGGCTTCCTGTTAGGAGCTACAAAGTGACCCACAGTTTGTGACTGCCTCTGCTAGTCCTGGATGTGTGTGGGAGGGGCCAACCTGCACACCAAGGTTAGCTTCCATCAGCATCGAGCCTGGTGGCAGGTCAACAAAAGGCACCCTGAAATTTGCCTCTACCTGCTGGCTGCCTGTTAGGCTCAGTCACTGAAAGAACTTCCTGGTGGTGTTCTCAAGTTGTGTGAGATAGGTTCTCATTGAATCACCAAGTAGGGGTGAGTGGTGTTCATCAGGTTGATAGAGATTCAAACTTGGTGCCAGTGCTGGGTCTGAGGTCACTCAGCGAAAGTCTCAGGGTACACCAAGGCCCCCTGCTACCCTGGGTCCTGTGGGTTTTTGTGGTGTGATGTGGTCCCTGGATGTCATTTGCTGTGAGTATCATCTTTTCACCCATTCACTTTGAGCCTGTCTCTGGTCTGAGATGATTCTCCTTCAGGCAGCATATGGTTAGGTCTTATTTTTTAATCCACCTTGCTACTGTGAGCCTTTTGATATGTGAGTTCACTCCATTTACATTTAAGGTAATTATTGATTTACTGGAGGCCCGGTGCACAAATTCCTGCACGGGTGGGCCCCTATGGGTGGCCTGCAGGAATCTGGCTGAAACCGGCAGTCCAACACCGCCTGCAGCTCCTACTTGTCTCTCCTGCTCATCCCAGCCCCGCTGTGCCTGCCGCGGGTCACGCCCAATCAGTCTCAATCAGGAAAGGCTCTTGCTGCCACAGCAGCGCTCGCCAGCCATGAGCCCTGTGTCTGGCACCCTCCCGAGGGAAGTGGCCTACAGGATTGGGCTGAAACGGACCCTCTGACATCCCGTGAGAGGTCCCAGATTGTGAGAGGGTGCAGGTTAGGCGGAGGGATCCCACCCATGCACAATTGGGCTGGGGAGGGACTGTGGGAAGGCTCCAGGGCATGTCTGGCCCATCTCGCTCAGTCCCAATTGGCCAGACCCCAGCAGCAAGCTAACCTACCGGTTGGAGCATCTACCCCCTGGTGGTCAGTGCACATCATAGCAAGCAGTTGAGCAACCTTAGCTCAACCATATTACGCTTTGATTGGTTGAACAGTCGACCGGTCACCAGATGACCGGACATTTAGCATATTAGGCTTTTATTATATAGGATGAGGACTTACTGCAGTCATTTTATATTTTTAAAATTTTCTAATTATATACCCATTAGTTTGGTGGTTTTCTATGATTTTCCCCATTTCTTTACTTTTTAAATGTTCCCTATTTCAGCTCTGTGTTTTTGTTTTGTGGTAGCCATTAGGTTTATGTAAAATAATGTTTCATATATAGAATAATCATTTTTCTCATCGTATCTTATCTTCATCTGTACAAGTTCAGTCATTTTCTTCCTTTCTTTGTTTTTGTTGTCACAAATTATTTCCATTCATCTTGTACATTTATTACCAATTTTCAGTAGTCACAGTTATTTTTAATGCTTTATTTCCCTCTTGTTATAATTTTAATATTCTGTTTTGAAGTAGTTTTAAGTTCCTGCTTCTGTATGCTAGTCACCTTATTCAAAGATTTGTATATTTTTGGATTTTTGTTTCTGTTAGAACTCCTTTACTATTTCTTTTAATGCAGGTCTTCTGGTGGTAAATTCTGTCAGCTTTTATTTGTCCGGTAAAGCCTTTATTTCTTCTTCATATCTGAAGTTCAACTTTGCTGAATATATTTGGAATATTTCCTTCTACTATTTCTTGTCTTATAATGTTTCTAGTAAGAAATCTGAGGACAATTTAATTCCATGGCTGCCTTTAGAATTCTTTGTCATTAATTTTTTACAATTTGAATAAAATGTGTTTTGGGGAAGATGTTTTTATGTCAATATAACTGTGTTGTCTTAGGTTCCTTTATTCTAAAGTCTAGTTTTTCCTATAAGCCTGGAAAATTATCAATTTTCTCTTTCTCACATACCCATTATCTTCATGTTGTTCTTTTTTTTAAAATATATTTTATTGATTTTTTACAGAGAGGAAGGGAGAGGGATAGATAGTTAGAAACATCGATGAGCGAGAAACATCGATCAGCTGCCTCCTGCACGCCCCCTACTAGGGATGTGCCTGCAGCCAAGGTACATGCCCTTGACCGGAATTGAACCTGGGACCCTTGAGTCCGCAGGCCGACGCTCTATCCACTGAGCCAAACCGGTTAGGGCTATGTTGTTCTTTTTAATAGAGTCAGATCATTCCTGTAGATTTCTTTGATTTTTTAAAACTCTTAGTTCTCTTTGTTCTTCCACTTGAATAATTTCTAGGTTTCTATCTTCAAGCCCACTAATTCTATCTTCTAGGTGGTCTGCTCTATTTCCATTGCTCTCGAATGCATTCTTCATCTCATTAATGAGTTCTTCAGCTCCAGAATTTGTTTGGTTCACTTATATAGTTTGTATTGTTGATTGTTTTCCATGACTTCATGGTTCATTTCTGGAGACTTTTAATTTTTCCTCTGCTTTCAAGTTAACTTGATTGTTTATGTTAATTGATGGATTGTTTCTTTGCCTGCAAAAGTGAGCTTTTTTTTGTTGTTGTTGTTTTGTTTAGATACTGTTTTGCTCTCAACAATTCAGCAGGTTAATAGATAGGGTACTTTCTTTTGTTTTCCAGTAGATGGTGTTATAGTATATGATTTTGTTTTATCTTAGCTGCAGTATTTATGCCTCTGGGATCATAGTGGTGCAGCATCACTTTAGTTAAGGAAAGTGCCACCTACTCACTTGGAGGTTGGGGTGTCCCTTCCATTACTGGCCCACCTTGGTTCCAGGGCACCACCACTGTGATGGAGGAATGTGACAGGTGGTGGAGAAGTAGTTTTGTAAGCTCCTAGCACTATTTCATTTTTACTAATGTTCCCTGGTTCTGCTGTGTTTTTGGAGGCACCTCTACTACCTCTACCAGGATCTGCCATGATGGGAAAGGGGGAGAGAGATGCCATTTCTTACAGGACCACTACTTCTTCCCTCTTATAATCCAGGCCATAGTATGAGGGCTGAAGCCTAATTTCTTCACTGCTACTAGCTCACCGGAGCCACAATGGGCCCCTAAGTGCATCTGAGGCCACCAGCTCTGTCCTCCCCATCTTCATATGTTTTTATGTGTGGATCTTTCAGTGTATTTGTGCATTGAGCAGGGGATCCTTCATTCAGTTTTGGATGTCTGACTTATAAATTGAAGGGGAGAAACAAAGGAGTCTCCTCACTCCCATGATGTTGATGTCAACTCATTGTCTTTTATAAAATGAAGAAAAAAGAAAAAAATCCCCACTACTTTTATGACTAGATTATAATGTACTATTGAAACAGTCTTTTAAAAAGAGTAACCCTCATGGGGTTCTTTGCTGGGTAAAAGGGCATGGTGGGAAATTCAATCATGACTAGTCAATCCTTTCTATTGTGGGTCCCAACAGAACTCTGAGAGTTGGATAGTGTGGATATCCACAGAAATCTCTTCTTTTATGAAATATTTTTCAGAAAGAATATGATTCAGTTGTTTTCTACAAATTGTGGTAAATCATCTTTCAGGTATATTAAAAAAATAAATCGGCAGAATATGCTAATAGTTGTACCTTTGGTAACAACAACAACAACAACAACAACAAAATCCTGGGTTAGACTCCCTACAGCAGGATATTTCTAGAAAATTACTATTTATGCCTCAGTTGTAAGGGAAGCAGGGGATGTTTGTTAGTCTAATAAATATGAATCGGAAGACAGTAGAAATTAGATCATTATTTATTTCTCTGTCCCTGTATTACAAGTGTGGTGGAAAATAGATGGGTATTGGTGACAGAATTAAAATTCCTACTATTTTTCCTGTTCATTATAGAGTCTGTTTAAAAATTTTAAAGGTGACAACCTAATGAATGATAGTCTGTAGATAACTGGAACTCTCTTCTGATTTCTCTCTTTTATTGATTACAGAGAGAGCTGGTTGAAAGTCAGGCTCTGTTTTGTGTCCATTTCCAAAGAGGTCATAAATACCCCCTGCTTCCCAAGGCCACTGTGTTTGCTGAACAACCCCAATGGCTGCCATTTATGAAACACATACATGGTGCCCCTTGGGGCTACCACTGTGGCAACCCACATCTAAAACTGTAAAGTGTGTTAAAGGAAAAAATCTTCATTAATCAGAAATAAAGTTCATGGTCAATATGTGTTTTGCATTTTCTATTTTTTTAGTCTAAAAGTAGTTCTGAACAGAATACCAACCAAAATTACATCACAAAAACTTTAAATGTATTTATAGAGCAAATAAGTTACATAGATAAACTTTGAATATGTTTCTGATGTGCAACAGGTTTACATGCACATATCTAACACTTGACAGCATTAAGTTTAAGGAAGAAAACTTAAGAATGGCCCTTTAGATAAATATTACAAATAAAGTATGACATTTCTTAAGGAACAAAGTGATAACTCATATTTTACCTTTATAATTCTACTTCTGGCTATCCAAATAGATATTAAAATATGCATGCATGACAGGTGAAAAAGACTTGGGATTTATCATGTGAATGTTTTTAACTCTCTTCTACAAAATGGCAAAGTTGGTTAAAATTAACACTCATCCATCTGTAGTATAAATATGCTCATAAAAGCAACCTTTTAGTAAAAAGCAGCCAAGATCCATAAAAAAAGGTTTATCTGGACAATTTTTGGTAATAAGGTCCTAATCACAGACCCCTGCAAAGAGATCCATGGTTTTAAGAAACAGTAGCCTAGCAACATAAGAAAGGTACTTCATAGCAGCTCTTTTAGGTATAGTAATTGTATTCAAATTACAGTGTACATTAAATTGTCCATTTACAATTCCCTTTTCACATATACAGGCTGTCAGCTTTTGACCATCTTTTAGTTTTCAATGGCCAGCTTCATTCTGCCTGTCCCATCCTCAGTTCACAAAAACAAGGAAAGAAAAGAAAAATAAACGGAAAGAATATGTACAAGTTTTATAATATTTTTTTGTGTGTGAAGGAACATTGCACTTTTGCCAATCTAAAGTAGTTTCTAGAAAGGAAGGGTATTCTTCAAGGTAGTCGACTTTGGTATGCAATAGAAGTCACTTCTTCAGTAGTGAGTTGCATTTGCTCAGTAAAATAACACATTTGTGCTACATAGCATGGCAGATGGAGTCTGTCCTCAAATGTTTTATGTTACCTTGGTTCTTAGTATTGCTACATGTTGGAAGTTCTGTCATCTCCTTTAGAAAAAGTACAACAGGTAACAAGAGGGAGAACAGTCTGACCAAGTCTTCTGAAGGCTGAAAAGATACTGAGTGATGTTACCCAAGCATGGCAGCACACCCATCTTGGGACCCATGGGTGACAGGGGGCTCCTGTCAGAGACTAGTGCCGGAAACACTGGAGTCTGGAAGAAAAGCAGTGAGGACTCGATAACTCTGGGCCCTGCGAATCATATCTCGAATCTCCATGTTCAGCTCCATCAGCTTGGTGCAGATTTCGGTCAGGCTCTGGTTAGACCCCACCAAAGCATAAGTACCTGTTTGTCCTAGAGTTTGATGACGGAAATATATATTCAGTAGTGTCTGGACCTCATCATCAGAACTGCTTCCAAAGATGTCATTGGGCCACAGACTTCTGCATTCAAAAAAAGAAGAGCACAGATTATAGGCACTATTAGTCATAAAGAGGAGAAATTATGAGTCTGTTAGTATAAGAATATTTTATTTATAAAAAAAGCTTTATTGAGATAAAATTCACACATTATACAATTCACAAATCTAAAGTTCTGAAACCATCACCATAAATTTATAATATTAAATATTATTGGCTTTTAAAAAATATATTTTATTGATTTTTTACAGAGAGGAAGGGAGAGAGATAGAGAGTTAGAAACATCCATCAGCTGCCTCCTGCACATCTCCTACTGGGGATGTGCCCGCAACCCAGGTACATGCCCTTGACCAGAATCGAACCTGGAACCTTTCAGTCCGCAGGCCGATGCTCTATCCACTGAGCGAAACCGTTTTCGGCAAATATCATTGGCTTTGATAAAAATATCTAAAGTATAAGCTTGGAATCTGATAATTTAAAAACATTTATTTGCTATATCATGATTCCAATGAATATGTGAATATATTATCAAAATATAGGGGTAAAACACCCAAAAGGATACATTCAAATATTAGATTTCAAAATTATGTTGGGGTATATACTTAATTTTTTTTAATATACTTTATTTCAACCATTTCCCATACTCCTTCTCCTTGGCAACCATCAATTTGTTATTTATATCTATGGGTCTGTTTTGTTTATTCATTTTTTTTATATTCCACATATGGTATTTGTCTTACTCTCTGACTTCTTTCACTTAGCATAATACTCTTTAGATCCATCCACGTTGTCAAAAATGGCAAGATTTCATTATTTGTTATGGTCAAGTAATATTCCATTGTATCTATGTACCATCAATTTTTTATCCACTCATCTATTGACGGGCGCTTGGATTGCTTCCATATCTTGGCTATCTATATATATAAAAGGTTAATATGAAAAGTGTACCCTAGGGAGTTTGACCGGGAGACTGGGAGTTCGATCACTCGCTATGACGTGTGCTGACCACCAGGGGGTGGTGAGGAACACGGCAGGTGACCAGCAGCAGTGGTGGGGCTCTGTGGGAGCAAGGGAAGGAGGAGGCAGGGAGGCAGGGAGGCAGGGGGAATGGCGAGGTGGCAGCGTGTGGGTGGTGAGGGGAGGGAGAGGGGAGAAGGAGAGGGGGGGAATCTGATTGGCCCTGATTGCTGGCCAGGCCTAGGGACCCTAACCATGCACAAATTTCATGCACTAAGACTCTAGTCATAAATAATGCTGCAAAGAACATAGGAGTGCATATATCTTTTTGAATTAGTGTTTTGGATTTCTTAAGTTAGATAACTAGAATTGGAATTACTGGGTCATATGATAGTTCTATTTTAATTAAGTTTAATTTTCCATCACCGTATGGTAGTTCTATTTTAATTATTTGAGGAACATCCAAATTGTTTTCCATAGTGGTTTCACCAATTGCAGTCCCACCAATAGTGTATATCCTTGCTACCACTTGTTTGTTAACTTTTTGATGACAGCCATTCTGACAGATGTGAGGTAGTATGGCATTGTGGTTTTATTTTGCATTTCTCTGGTGCTTAGTGATGTTGAACATCTTTTCATATGTCTCTTGGCCATCTGTATGTACTCTTTGGAAAAATATCTATTCAGGTCCTCTGCCCATTTTTAGATTGGATTGTTTGTTTTTTTGGTCTCAAGTTTACGTGTTCTTTATATATTTTGGATATTAACCCCTTATTGGATGTATCATTTGTGAATATCTTCTCCCATTAAGTAGGTTGCGTTTTGTTGATGATTTTCTTTGCTTGCACAATTTTTAGTTTGATGTAGTCCCATTCCCCCTCCCCTCCTTTGGTTGCTCTATACCAGTGGTTCTCAACCTTCCTAATGCCGCGACCCTTTAATACAGTTGCTCATGTTGTGGTGACCCCCAACCATAAAATTATTTTTGTTGCTACTTCATAACTGTAATTTTGCTACTGTTATGAATAGTAATGTAAATATCTGATGTGCAGGATGTATTTTCATTGTTACAAATTGAACATAATTAAAGCATAGTGATGAATCACAAAAACAATATGTAATTATATATGTGTTTTCTGACGGTCTTAGGCGACCCCTGTGAAAGGGTCTTTCGACCCCCAAAGGGGTCTCGACCCACAGGTTGAGAACCGCTGCTCTATACCAAGGAGACATATCTAGAAAGATATTACTAAGACTGATGTCAGAGAGTCTACTGCCTATGTTTTCTTCTAGGAGTTTTGTGGTTTCAGGTCTTATATTTAAGTCTTTAATTCATTTGAATTTATTTTTGCATATGGTGTAAGAAGGTGGTCTAATTTTGTTTTTTGTTTTTTGCATGTATCTGTCCAATTTTCGCAGCATCACTTATTGAAGATACTGTTCTTATCCCATTGTATATTATTGCCTCCTTTGTAATAGATTAATTGACCATATAGGCATGGGTTTATTTCTAGGTTTTCTATTACATTGATTTCTATATTTGTTTTTATTCCAGTATCATACTATTTTGATTATTGTAGTTTTGTAGTATAGTTTGAAAGTACCTCATATTTTTTTTCTTTCTCAAGGTTTCTTTGGATATTTGTGTTTTTTATAGTTCTATATAAATTTTAGGATTAGTTGTTCTAGTTCTGAGAAAAATGCTATTGCTATTTTTGCATTGAATCTGGATATTGCTTTTGGTAGTAAGGATATTTTAATAATATTAATCATTCCAATCCATTCCTTCATTTATTGGTACCCTCTTTGATTTCTTTAATATTTTATAGTTTTTCAGGATTCAGGTCTTTCACCTCTTTGATTAAATTTATTTCTAAAAATGTTATATTTTTTGATGCAATTGTAAATGAGATTGTTTTCTTAATTTCCCCTTCTGATTATTCATTATTGGTGTGTGGAAATGCAACAGATTTCTCTAAGTTGATTTTGTATCCTGCAAATTACTGAATTTATTTATTAGTTCTGATCATTTTTGGGTGGAGTCTTTAGTAGCATGTAATCTACAAATTGTGAGTTGTACTTCTTCCTTTCCAATTTTTATCCTTTTAATTTCTTTTTCTTGTCTGATTGTTGTGACTAGGACTTCGAATATTGTGTTGAATAGAAGTGGTAATAGTGGGTGTCCTTGTCTTGTTCCTGATCTTAGAAGAAAGGCTTTCAGCTTTTCACCATTGAGTATATTAGCTGTGTGTGTGTCATATAAAGCCTTTATTATCTTGAGGTATGTTCTCTCTATACACACAATGTTGAAAGTTTCTATTATAAAAGGTTGTTGACTTTTGTCAAGTGACTTTTCTGAGATGATCATATGATTTTTATCCTTTATTTTTAATGTGATGTATCACATTGATTGATTTATGAACCATCCTTGCATCCCTGGGGTAAATCTCAGTTGGTCATGGTATATAACCTTCTTACTATATTGCTGAATCCAGTTTGCTAATTCTGTTGAGAAATTTTGAATGTATGTACATCAAAGAGATGGCCTGTAATTTTCTTTTTTTTTTTGTAAGATATTTATCTGGTTTTAGTATCAGGGTAATGCTAGTTTTGTAGAATGAGTTTGGAAGTGCTCCTTCTTCATTTTTTTGAAATAGTTTAATAAGGGTAGGTATTAATTCTGCTTAAATGTTTGGTAGAAGTCACATGTCAAACCATTTGGTCTTGGATTTTTATTCATTGGCAGTGTTTTAATTAATGCTTCAATTTTATTGCTAGTAATTGGTATGTTTATATTTTCTACTTCTTGGTCCAGTCTTGGAAGGTTATATGCTTCTAGAAATTTATCCATTTCTTAATAGCTTGTCAAACTTTTGGCCTATAATTATCCTCACTATTCTTTAATGATTACTTGTATGTATTTCTGTGGTATTGTTTTTAACTTTTCTTTCATTTATGAATTTATTTATTTTACTTCTCTATCTTTCTTTCTTGATGAGTCTGGCTGCCTAGGGGCTTGTCAATTCTATTTATCCTTTCAAAGAACCAGCTTTTAGTTTCATTTATTTTTCTATTGTTTTAAAAATTTCTATTTCCTTTATTTTCACTCTAATCTTTATTATCTCTTTCCTTCTGTTTACTTTGGGTGTTGTTTGCTCCTCTTTTTCTAGTTCCTTTAAGTATAGAGTTAGATGGTTTATTTGGGATTTTTCTTGTTTCTTGAGGTTGTCCTGTATAGCTATGAACTTCCTTCTTAAAATTGCTTCTGCTGCATCTCATAGATATGGAAAATCTGTGTTTTCACTTTCATTTGTCTCAAGGCAGTTTTTCATTTCCTGTTTGATATCTTCTTTGATCCACTGGTTGTTTAGTTACCTGTTGATTAATCTCCATGTATTTTTATTCTTTCCAGTTTCCTAGTTTCATGCCAATATGGTTGGAAAATATATTTGATATAATTTCAATCTTTTTGAATTTATTGAGACTTGCTTTGGGATCTCTCCTGGATAATGTTTTGTGTGTACTTGCAAAAATGTGTATACTGAAGTGTTTTGATGTAATCTATATAATAAAAGGCTAAGCGACCATTATGGCGGAACTACCAGAATGACCCGTTGCTATGATGTGCACTGACCATCAGGGGGCAGACGCTCAACGCAGGAGCTGCCCCCTAGTGATCAGTGCGCTCACATAGGGGGAGCACTGCTCAGCCAGAAGCTGCCACAGTGGGAGCCTCTCCTGACTCTGCAGCAGCACTATCGAGTGGTAGCAGCAGGCGCAGCAGGCCGGGATGAGCGCAAGCAGCGTGACACCTGGCCCTGATTCGGGCTCCTCTCTGGCTGCCTGCTGCTTGGTGCACTTCTACATCCCCTGAGGGTCCTAAACTGTGAGAGGGCACAGGCTGGGCTGAGGAACCCCCCCCCCCTCACATGCACAAATTTCATACACCGGGCCTCTACTCTACACTAATAAAAGGGAGACATGCAAATTGACCATCCCTCCGCTACTCCCACCAGCCAATCAGGGTGAATATGCAAATTAACCCAACAAAGATGGCGGTGGCCACAGAGCTGGAGGCTTGGGTTGCCCCTTGCGACGGAGGAAGCCAAGCTTCCCACCCTCCCTGGCCGCCGCTGAAGGAGAGTGGCTGGGGGCCTGGGACACTGGGGGCGACCCAACTTCCAGCCGGCCCTGCCTCCGCTCAAGTTG
>NW_005871067.1:2851604-2853759 GCF_000147115.1 Myotis lucifugus | reverse complement strand
CGTGGCGTAGGTAGTGCCAGTTAGAATCCAAGCGGGGGAGGGCAGTTATGAGGTGCTCAGCCCAGGATGGGACAGCAGTTGTGGGTGGTCAGGCCGGTGGAGGGGGCCATTCGGGGTGATCAGGCTAGCGGGGGGGGCAGTTGGGGGTGAGCAAACCAGCAGGGGGGCCATTGGGGGCGAGCAGGCCAGTGGGGAGGGAAGGGGGGGCGAGCAAGCCAGCAGGGGGGGTAGTTGGGGACGAGCAAGTCAGCAGGGGGGGCAGTTGGGGACGAGCACACTGGCATGGGGGGCAGTTGGGGGTGATCAGGCTGGCGAGGGGGCATTTGGGGACAAGCAGGCCGGCGGTGGGGGGCAGTTGGGGGTGAGCAGGCCAGCAGGCAGAGTGGTTAGGGGCAATCTGGCAGGCAGGCAGGTGAGCGGCTAGGAGCCAGCAGTCCCGGATTGCAAGAGGGATGTCCTACTGCCAGTTTAGGCCCAATCCCTGTAAACCGGCAGTAGGACATCCTTCCAGGGTTCTCAGATTGGAGAGGATGCAGGCCAGGCTGAGGGACACCCCCCACCCCCGTGCAGGTAATACATACACTGGGCCACTAATATTTTATAACTGTCTATTAAGTATATCTGGTGTAATTTGACATTGAAGGCCATCACTTCCTTATTAATTTTCTTTCTGGATGATCTAGGCATTGATGTGTTAAAATCCCCTACTATCTATACTAATAAAAGGGTAATATGCTAATTAGATTGGATGTCTTCTGGATGTCCTTCCTGACAAAAGCCAGGGGCTTGGCCGGCCTGCAAACCGCCCCTGGCCCCTTGCCCAGGCAGGCCCTGCCTCCCAGCAGGGATCCCCACCCCATCTGGGGCGTGGCCGGTCTGCAAACTGCCAGCAGCTCCTCACCCAGGCCGTACCCGTCCCCGCGGCCCCTGCTCCAGCAGCCTTGCCCCTCGTGGGCTCCCCCACCCAGATCTGGGACCCCCTTCAGGGCAGGCCAGCTGGTCCCCACCCATGCACCAGGCCTCTATCCTATAATCAAAGGGTAATATGCAAATTGACCCTAAAGGCAGAAGGACCAAAACAACTGCTGGACCAGTCACTATGAGGTGCACTGACAACCTCTTGGTCCCTTTTCCTGGCCGACAGGCTCTGATTGCCTGATGGCCTCCTGCTGGGGGGCCGGAGCTGGCGAGTGGGCAGGAACAGCCAACCTCTCGGTCCCTATCCTGGCCGTCAAGTACCGATCACCCGATGGTGAACAGGGAACTGGGGGTGGGTGGTGGGGCCGGCTGCGGGCAGCTGGGGAAGATGGCCCTGATCACAGGCCAGGCCTAGGGACTGTACCCGCGCATGAATTTTGTGCACCGGGCCTCTAGTCTATATATATAAAAGCCCAGCGACCAGAACAGTGGAACAACCAGAATGACCGGAATGACCAGTGGCTATGAGGTGCACTTCAGCAACCAACCAGCCTGATCCGGGCCCCCAATCGCCTCCCCTCCCTGATCAGGGGCGGGGCCAGCTGGCCAACCTCCCATGGCCCCTCACCCCCACTGGCCCGGCCTGATGGATCCCCATCGAGCAGGCCAGCTGGACCCCATCCATGCACCGGGCCTCTAGTTATTATATAACTGAGAATTTCTCCCTTTATGTCCATTAATATTTGCTTTATATTTTTAGGTGCTATTTTATTGGGTGTGTAGATATTTATGATTATTATGTCCTCTTCTTGGATTGGTAATTAGGTAATGTTCTTCTTTGTCTTTATTTACATTATTTGTTTTAAAGTCTATTTTGTTTGATATGAGTACTGCTAAGCCAGCTTTCTGTTTTTGGTTTAAATGGAATTCTTTTCTCATCCTTTCACTTTCAGCCTTATGTGTCTCTCAATTTGAAGTGAGTCTCTTATATGTACCATATTCAGCCACCTTTGTCTTTTTATTGGAACATTTAATCCATTTACATTTAAAATTATTATTAATAGGTATATACATATCATAATTTTATCAATTTTTTGTTTGATTTTTATAGTCCTCTGTTTCTTTTTTCTCTTGATCTCTTCCCTTGTGTTTTTCTGGTTTCTTTAGTGTTTTGTTTGGATTCTGGTTTCCTAATATTTTGTGTATCTTTTGTAAGGTTTTGGTTTTAGGTTACCAT
>NW_005871067.1:2809120-2851504 GCF_000147115.1 Myotis lucifugus | reverse complement strand
TATAAAATTATATATCTATAGCAGTCAATTTTAAGCTGGTAGTCATTAACATTTGAATATATCCTAAAAGGACTACATTCCCTCCCCCTCCATGCCTTTTTGTGTGTGTGAATTTTCTTTATTAAAGTATAGTTAGCATATAATGTTATATAGTTTCAGGTGTACAACATAGTGATTTGACATTTATCTATCTTACTAGATGCTTATCACACTAAGTCTAATAATCACCTGTCATCATGCAAAGTTATCACACTACTATTAACTATATTCCCCTTCACGATTTCACCCATCCCTCCCCTCTTTGTTTTTTGTTTCTATAAGTCTTTGCTTTGTTTGTGCATTTGTTTTGATTTAAAAAAATTACACACGTAAATGAAATCATGTGCTATTTGTCTTTGTCTGACTTACTTCACTTAGCATAATACTCTCTAGGTCTATCCAAGTTCTTGCAAATGGCAGGATTTCATTTTTTTATTTGCTGAGTAAAATTCCATTGTGCTGTTTATATACCAAATCTCCTTTATCAATTCATCTGTTGATGGATACCCAGGTTGCTTTCATAACTGTTAGTTATTTAATATGTTTTAATTGATTTTTAGAGAGAGAGGAAGGGAGAGGGATAGAGAGATAGAAACATTGATGAGAGAGAAACATCATCAATTGGCTGCTTCTTGCACATCCCCTACTGGGGATCAAGCCTGCACTGGGGCATGTGCCATGGCCAGGAATCAAACTAGCAACCTCTTGCTTCATGGGTAAATGCTCAACCAGTGAGCCACACAGGCTGGGCATAACTGGATCAAGCTCTGGGTGGAGGGCCCTGTGAGTGCATGCTATGGTATCCTTCTATCTCTAACTATGGTAGGGTGGCTGTGGATGTGCTATTGTGGGTTTGTAGGTTGACTAGAGAACCTGGACAGAGCTAAAATGCACTCTCCAAGTGCAAAGGGAGATGTAACCCATGGTGCTCCCCCATCCTCTGGTCCTGGAGAGTTCCCTCAGCTCCTACAGAGCTCTGGAGGTCCCAGTCTTCTCTATGTGGTATCTCTCTTGGTTGTTGTGTAGAAGCTGTTCAGTTGGCCTTCAGTTGTCTCTCAGGAGAAACTGCTCTAAATATAGGTGTATATTCAATGTGTTATTGGGAGGGGGCTAAATCAGTGTCTTCCAACACCAACATCTTTGATTTGCCTCTCACACTTTCTGTTTTTGAGGTCACATTTTATATCTTTTTGTTTTGTGAATCTCCTAACTAATTTTAGTTTGAGTTGAGTTGGTACTTTTGTCTTTTGACCTTTATAGTAGCTTTTTAAATGTCTGATTTGCTGTGTTTATTTAATATTTGGATTTACCTGTGAAATTTTTTCCTTATATATTCTAATTTATGATTATTGCTTTCCCTTTTCTTCTTTTTTTTTTAAATATATTTTATTGATTTTTACAGTGAGGAAGGGAGAGGGATAGAGAGTTAGAAACATTGATGAGAGAGAAACATCGATCAGCTGCCTCCTGCACACCCCCCACTGGGGATGTGCCTGCAACCAAGATACATGCCCTTGACCTGAATCGAACCTGGGACTCTTCAGTCCCCAGGCCGACGCTCTATCCAGTGAGCCAAACCGGTTAGGGCCCCTTTTCTTCTTAAAGATCTTCAACATTTATTGTAAAAACAATTTAATGGTGATGAACTCCTTTACTTTTTGCTTGTTTTTATCTCTCCTTCAATTCTGAATGATAACCTTGCTGGGTATATTAATCTAGGTTGTAGGTTCCTTTATTTCAACACTTTAGAAGATATCCTGCCACTCCCTTCTGGCCCATAAAGTTGCTGCTGCAAAATTAGTTGATAGCCTTATGGGGTTTCCTTTGTTTATAACTTGTGTTTTTCTTGCTTCCTTCAAGAGTATCTCTTTGTTTTTAAGTTTTGCCATTCTAATTACCATATGTCTTGGTGTGGGCCTCTTTGGGTTCATCTTGTTTGGAAATTTCTGTGATTCCTGGATCTGAATGGCTGTTTCTTTTCCCAGGTTAGAAAAGTTTTCAGCCATTATTTCTTCAAATAATGTTTTTGTTCCTTTCTCTTTTTCTTCTCCTTCTAGAATGCCTATAGTGTGAATGTTTGTGAGCTTGATTTTGTCTCACAGGCTCTTTAAATTATCCACATTTTAAAAAATTCTGTTTTATTTTTTGCTGTTCTGATTGATTAATTTCCACTAGTCTGTGTTCTGGGTCACTGATACATTCTTCTGTATGTTAATCTGCTGTTGATTCCTTCTAGTGTATTTATCATTTCAGTTATTGTATTTTCAGCTCTCTTTGGGCCTTTATTATACTTTCTCTTTGTTGTAGTTTTAAGTTCCTGTATTCCACTCTGAAGTTTGGTGAGCATCCTTAGAACTATAGCTTTGAATTCTTTATCAAGCGAATGACTTATCTCCAACTCCTTAGGGTTTTTTCTTGTTCCTTCATTTGAGAGGTATTCTTCTGTGTTTATTTTTTTATTTTGTTTGACTTTCTATGTTATTTGTATAAATTTGATAAAATATCTATCTCTCCCATTCTTGAAAAAGTGGCTTTATGTAGAAGTTACCTATGTGTACGCTGTTTGTGTGCTGGGTTAATTTGGAAGGCCAGTTGGAGTTGAGCTGGTGCATTGGGTTACCAAGCTGAAGCATCTCCAGGCGTGTATAGTAGTGCTCACAGGTACCTCCAACCCTGAAGAAATTCCTACAGTTCCTGGAGAGCTCCTGTGGTTCCCTAGCCTGCTCTATATGACCTCTCTCTCATTTCTTGTACAGAAAGTGGCCTTGTGTAGAAGAAACCTCTGTGTTGGCTGTGTGCCTGGAAGTTTTGGCAGGCTGATTAGAACTGGGCAGATATTTATTGGGGTTTTAGCCTGTTAGGCTAGATTGGATCCAGGCAGGGAGGCCAGGAATGTGTCGTGAAGCCCTGTGGCTCCTGCTTGCTCCCATTGTTCAGAGCTGAAATAGAATTCTGAGCAGTGGGATGGGCACACATTGCTGTAATCTCCCAAGCAGATCAAAGCACCCTGACAGAGCTTCCATCTGCCCTATGGAGGTGGAGGAGGATAGACAATGTTGCTTATCAGCACCTCTGATCTTGGAGATTTCCTACAGATACCAAAGAGCTCCCCTAGTCTTCTCTATTTTGTCTTTCTCTCCTTTGTGTTCAAAAGCTGTTCAATCAGTCTTCAGCTGTCAATCAGGAATAATTGCTCTTTCTATAGGTGTATATTTTAGTGTGCTTGTGGGAGTGGGCGATTTCAGCATCATCCTATGCCACTGCCATCTTGGACCTCTTGTTGGGGTCTACTTTGAAGTGTATCAACATTTTAGGTATGACAAATGACCAGAAGCAACATCAATACTTTTAACATATAAGTTCTGAAATCTGATGTTTCTGCCATGGTAACAGCAGAGGTCTGAAGAAGGTATATAAAATATCCAGATATTCCTTCTGTAATGATCTAGTTACCAACCATGACAAAGTAATTATTAGGCATGCATTTCATTTAACCATCTCTAAAGGAAATAGAATTACCTGCATTCCCTGATTTGATGTAAAGCCTTGCCAAGTTCATTGTTCTTCAGGCAGTCCAGCATGGACTGGATGGCTGCTTCGGTGGACGTGAAGGTTGGTTCAGACCACACACCCTCTATATAAAGAGGGTCAGCTGCAATGGCTGCAGTGGCCTCCTTCAGATTTTTCTTTAAGTCACTCAGTTCCCTGGACATATTTAGCAGCTGTTAAAACAGTATTTTTACTGTAGTTAGTTCAAGGATGGATTTTATATCCCCCAAAGAAAACAATTGATTATATGTGGTGTAGTTAAGCACAAGCTTAGTATCGTGGAAAACTAAAATAGGACAAATGAAACTTTACTACAAGGTATGTATAGGTGGTTGTATGGATGAAATAACTTTATGTGTCCACATCTGGGAAGTTCTTCTTATAGAAAAGATTAAGACTTCCTTTAAAGTGTTGTCTAATTAAGTAGAAGGGCATATTCAGAAGTAAAATGCACACCAGAACAGGCTTGGGAATTGGGTAAAGCTGGGTTCAAATGCCAATTCTACAATGTATGGTGGGACCACAGTCAAGTAAATAGACTTTTATGCATCTTATTTTTCTCATCTGTGGGACTGAAGATATCACAGGTTAATTTTAAAGATGAAATGAGATAATGTATATAAGATAGTAAGTTTTGCATAAAAATGCTCAATAAATATTATCAACATGGACTATAAAAAATGAAATTTTCTTACTATTGCTATGCTATGGAAAGAGATTAAAGGCATACTTTTAAGTAAGAGAAGGAAAAATCTCAATGCAATAGTTCTAATGTTACAGAGGTAAAAGATTTTCCCTCAAAATTACTGAAACCAAAAGATCCAGAGTGTTAAAAAGTAAAGCATATGAGAGAACCTACAAAACTTCTTAGTACTCCTAAAATGTATTGTGGAAGACAGCTGTTTTGGAATCTGATCTCAAGAGCATTTTAAAAAATTGACATGAATTTAAAGGTTTTTTTTCCCTTTGTAATGCAAGTTGATGGTTCTTGTTTTCTTTGTAGAGTTGATTTACCCAACATCTTCATTCCCAGCTCCCTCATTTTACAAACAATAGAACCAAAGTTCTCAAGGACTATTTGTTTCCACACAGATGCCTGTTAAAAACAAATACCTACTCCAGAGTTAGGTTTAAAATGTTCTCAGGTAATGATTTTAAATAAGATATTAGAGTACTTTACGTACATACGTTTTTAAGTTTTAAAGTGAATTTATTTTTAATTCTTTTAAATCTAGGCAAGTTTTAATTATTGTATGTGCTTGTACAGTATTTAAAACTTACCTAGATTTAAAATAATTAAGGAGAAAATCACTTTAAATTTACAAAATTTAAAAACAGTTATCTAATATACACACACACATAATTTACTTTTCTATGTAACACATAATTTACTTTTCTAAAGTAGAACTTTAATTGCCTTTTTAATATGGAAAAAGACATGTGAGTTGCATTGTATGTCTTCTCTTTTGTCTTCTCTTTTTTGAGCCAAGATGGATTCTAAGGATCCTGTTAATACTTGCTGGAAGAATAAGAAGAGTAAACCTATCTTTACAACATGGCAAATAACATATAAACTGTCTTCTCTTTTATCTAATAATTTGTAATTCAATAGAGGAACACTGGTTTGTGAAGAGCTCTTCATAAACAAAGCTGTCTGATTCATGCCTCCCTTGAAATTAGCATTTGAAAGTATATTCAAAAACTATACCTTCCTTTTCCTTTTTTCCAAATGAGTGATAAATATGGTGCTCCACTCTCACCAATATACTCTTAGTGGGATGGTTTCCTGAACTCTTGGCTTTTCACTGATGACTACCACATCTATACTTTCAGTTCAGATCTCTCTTCTGACCTCCAATCTCTTCTATATTTTCATATTAAACTGCCTGCAAGATGTCGTTAACCTGGGCTGGTCTAGTGGGCAGATTTGGTTATTGACTAGCAGGCAGAAGGTTTGACCCGTTGGATGTACAATTGCCTCAGTCCTCCTTTTATATCCCTGTCCCACAGGTGGTACCACCAGTCACTTAGTTAATCTGAGATGGAACCTGAGCATCACACTCTTTCTTCTCCTTCACCCCCACCCCCACCCCCAATTTCTTGACGTTTTGTCCTAAATATCTCTTACATTTCCTCCCTTCTCTCTATACCTAGCACTTCTAGCCTAGTTGAAGCTCTAATCTCGCATCCGAGCTATTTTATCAGCTTCATAAGTGGTCTCCCTATCTCCAGTGTAGTTGTCATCAAATCCACCTTATATCTGCGCCATAAGCTCTAACCAAAACACTTTCAGCACAGGATCTTCCATGATCTCCCCTTACCTATTTCTTCTACCTTGCTCCATCAATCCTTTTTAGTTTGCATGTTATAATCTAGCAATAGTAAACCACATGTAGTTCCTTTCTCTTTCTTACCACCATGTTTATGTTTACTAGAACATACCTCCTTAGCCACCACTTTTTCTCTCTAACTCCAACTCATCCATGAAGAATCACCAAGGTGTGATTTCCTCCAAAAAGCTGTGCTATTTCAGCTTGATGACTTAGGTGTTTGTCCTTCACGTTTCCATAATATCCTCTGTAAATTCCCATTATTTCACTTACTACATGGCAGTAGTATTCACTTCTAGGAAAATTTTGCTCACTTGGAAGGAGTATATTTCAATTATTTTACTTTTTACATTTAAAAATATCAAAGCATCCTGATGCTAAGCAGGGAAGTGGAAGAGAATCAAGCATCATATAGATATTTCTTTCTTATCTCAATGAAGAACAAGAACAAAAAGCTAAATACAAAGAAGGAAAACCATAACACAAGGATCCAAAGCCAGGACAAGGGCAGGCCAAGTAAGGCCTCTAGGCATGGCACTGAGGGAGGTCTCATACTCAGAGTCCTTCAGTTTTGTGCCTAGGCCTGTCACTTGCCTCACACTAGTCCTGACACTGCCAAATGAGAATAGGAATATAAGACACATTTAATACTTATTCTACAGCAAAATGATTATGTAGGAATAACATCACTTAATAGTTTAGATGGGGGAACAGAGGGTGTGGGGGAGGGAGAACAAAAGGAAAGGAAAGATTTTCATGGCAGCACTCAGGGTTGGGAGGTGCGAGGGCTCACCTCTGGCATGGAACTGACTTCGTGCACCTGGCCGATGAGCTTACAGTAGGACTGAAAAAGCAGCAGCAGCTGGAAGTGTAGCTTATATAACCTCTGACACAGTTCCAATTGCTAGAGAGAGAATTAGCATGGGGAGAAATTAGTTATTAAGGACAGTTTTTGTATAACAAGTGAAATCTTGGAGGAGACAAACTTTTTAAAAATATCAAGGATCCATAACTAGCTGCTATTATTCCCAATAAAACAGAACAAGTCCAGTCAGTAAATATCAGTGAGACATTCACAATATAACATAGAATAGCTCCTGGAGGATGAGTAATTAGAGAGGAGTAGTAGCTATAAAGGGACTGAGTGAATCACCATGTTTGCCAGTTACATGTCTACAAATTATAGTTGTGGCTGTCTTAATTTTTATAGGCGGAATATTTAAAAAAAATACGAATTTCTGTTTTTTAAAAAGTATAGTTGAAAGGTAAAACATTAAGTCATTCTAAATATTAAATTTATAAATTCAGCAGACACTTGGGAAATTACTCCATGAAACAATTCTGGCTGCATTTTGGGTGCAGACACTCATCCTGAAGTCTGTGTAAATAAAACAGTCATATGACCCTCTAAGGTACTGTGTCAGCTTTACTGACGATGCTTCTACTCAGTGCTCAATAAATAGTTGTTTAATTAAAGAGATAAAAAACAGCTAAAATGTGCTTACAAAAAGGAGACATTACAAAAACATTCAAAACTTTCTGTGGAAAGAACATTAAAAAGTAATAATACAAAATGGCCCTGTAAATACCGCTGGAATTTAAAATGTGTTCATTATGTGAGTTATGTATCCTATGAGGGAAAAATAAATCATGAGTAATTCTAACACCAACGATTATACTGCTCTTTGAGCTGTATCTGCTTATAACAGCCTCTAAATGCTGCTTATTTTATTCTAAGAACTGGTTAACTCCTAGATAGTGGATGGGATTCTGTGAGGAAAAGAATAGCCTTCATTAGGTAGAATTTCATGGCTTAGCAGTCACTAGTGAAAGTGGTTAAGTATGTGGCTTAAACTACACTTCACTGTTCAGTTTTCAAATGTGGTTCCTTGAGGATAAATAGGGCCTTTCTTTTGCTAATGGAGTAGAGAGACCTCAGCTCAGAATTGAGAGCTACTGTGGTGATTTAAAATTGTTCCCCGAATCAGTTTAAGCAGAGAAATGACAATAATTTAAATTTAGGTTTGAAGAAGAATATTCTATTCACAGTATTATTAACAGACTTTTGATCCTAATTTTAAAAAGTTACTAAAGCTCATTTGAAACCATGGTGAATGAAGCTTTCTTTCTCCTCTCACCCTTTCTTTGGCCCTTAGGGGGATAAAATTCTACTTTAGATTTACCTGATCTCTCATTGCTGGAAACCACCCTAAGGTTAAAGAAGTAGCTACACTCACTAGTTACTCCAAACTAGATCTTTGGTTGTTTCAGTAAAATGTTGTATTTTGAACTTTATTCTTTATGGGAAATCTTTTAAAATCTGGTACAAAAAAGTAACTACCAGAGATTCACAGAAAGATAAAAAAGTATTGTTTAAACAATGTTACCTTCACAATTTAGGGTGAAACCCAGCTATGAAAACTCTGACTTTCCAAGTGTCAGATAATGGTAGTTATTAACTCAAGATATTCCACTGATAGTATGAGAGTTCATAGCAACATAGGTTTCTACTTTTGGGCCGAAAGCAGCCCATTACGCTACTAACAAACTGGCATATCTCAATCTACCAAATAATATAAAATGGAAGGAAAAAGGGGAAACATGCTAAGAGCTATAATAGTAACAGTAAAAGTAAGGTTTGTTATGGGTCCATGCCTCAAATGGGCAGAGAGTATGAAAGAAAGTTAACTTACTGCCAGAGATTCCATTTGCTACACAGCAAGCATGGCACAGGAAACAGGAAAGGAAACAGAGTACAGGGTCAGTGTCTGCATGCAACGGAAAGCACGGCCCTCTTCCACCAGCAGAACCATCAGCAGTATTAGCATTGCTTGCCCAGACTTGATAAATGGTTGCAAATGTGGTACCCATTCGACATGCAGAGCGGCCCAGTTAAAAACAAGCTCTAGTGGGAAGCATGTTGTTGAAAAAGTAATTTGTAATCTTTCAGATTCTCTGGTTAGTTGGTTTAGATTTTGTCTTGGAGATCAGAAGTCAAGACTTTTATTGCTTTACAATTTTAGTATTTAAATGTAAATAATATGTGAACATAGTAGAATTCTGAGGTCAGCTGAGTAATGTGAATGAACTACAGCCCCAAATAAATTATACCATTGCTAAATGTTAAGGCAGAGTCTTTCATATGTTTGGCTTCATACCTACTAAATTATGACTATCCAATTAACATAAAATATAATTAAAAATCTAAGTGGCATTTTCTTTAATCATATTGCCTTCCACATTGAGAATATTTTATAATATTGCTAGATATAGTCATTTCAAAGGACTAAACATTGTCTATATACTTCCCAAACAAGTGTGAGATATGACATGTAATTTTCTTGCATTTTATTTTTTTATAATTTTTGCTAGTAGACAATTTCTAAAAGTAATATAGAACTCATGGTTAGTCTAGAGTAATATAACTGGGCCATGTTCAACTATGGCTACTACTTTTTGGTGTCACCATATCATAACCATATAATTGGTTTAAGGAAAGTTTGGGAATGTGGAAAGAGATAACTGTAACCTGACACTATATTAGAAAAATCAATTTGGCCATTCTTAATTATAGGTCAGTATATCTGGTTCTAGATTTTCAAAATATTTGAGGACCTATCTGTTTCCAATTCTTGACCCAAAAACCACTTATCTTAATGCTCTTTCCAAAACATTCTCTGGGTTATCAGTTTAATGTATTGTGCTTAACATAAGGTATAGTGCACAAAAAATAAAATCATCAAATTATTTATTACTATCTTCAAACATAAAGCATTACCACTACCAATCTCCACCACAACCCGTCTTCAAAGCCTCTCTTCTTGTTTCGCCTGTTACATGTGTTTGGCACATTGAAGACTATTGTATTATGTTTATTGAGTAGTTTTTTGGGCCCTGCCCATGACTATCTTTCAAACTTTGAAAGATAAATACCTTTAATATTGTGAAATAGATTATACAACTTGAGGTATTTACTATTTTGGGAGAAAAATTTCTGCCTAAAAGTTTTTATAACCAAACCTTATCTACTGACATACAATGTCATTCCAGAAAGGAGTACAGGGCCAGATTCTTAAGTCTATATATACAGAATTTCTACTGTGAAGACTTTTAGAAAATGTCAAATATGAACAAAATGTTTAGTATGCATTTCAGTATGTAACAGCTTCTACCATAGAATAAACTATTGAGAAGTGTGGAATGAAGGACTAAGTAAATTACATGGTCTTTGTGAAGAAAATGCTGTCTTTACTGTTTTCCAAAACAAGGTTGTAATGCAAGATCATCACATCAGGTAAGGCAAAATCTCTGTTAAGTAAAGGCAAATGAGCCTTTTTGACTCCAGCTTTGTGCTAAGGCATTTCATCATCAATGTATTCCTTCCACTCAATTTTCAGGACACAAAACAGTGTTTCTTGGGAGATGGCCAACACGACGCATACCAGTTCTTAGAGTCCTTCTTAAACTCTCCTTTTTAGGTAAGCTAGTCCAAGCTTCCTGATATTTATTATCTCAGAATCCTTTCTTAGGCCAGAGGCTGGGACCCAGTTTTTACTTACAGCTCCAAAAAGCAAAAAATGCCTTTCTAGGCCATTTTATGGAAAAAGTCTCCCACTCCCATGCTAATGTTTTCTTATATCTAGGTTTTAAAAACAACCCCTTTAGAAATTTTTATTATGAATGTGTCTAAGTGACTCAAGGTTCTTTTGAAAATACTGTGGTAATGCCTACAAATTTTTCTTCAAGCACTGTTCCTTCACTGCTGATATGGCTTGATTTGTAAATTGGATTTAGAGGTTATGTTTTTCAAAATGAGAAAGATCAAGAAGTCAAGATGTTAAGAATTGATCATAGATAGGGTGGTTTAAAAGCCCCACATAATCTAATTATTATGCATTAACAGTAGCATAGACAGTCTTGTTTCTCTGGATTCTGCTCTGAAATGAATTCTATGTTTATGGCATAGGTAAAAATCTGAGAAGTTTTTGACAAGACAGAAAATGAGCCACAGTGTACTATACCAGCTATTACTTTCACCATCTTTTGTCTCTAAAAGTCACTCGTTAAAACTAAACAATAAAATTGAGATAACCTAGCCAATTGTAATACATGGATGCATCTAATCTCTCAAGTATATATGAATAATATGTACTTACCTGCTGCTAAATTACATGGGTCTGGCACATTGATGACCATTGTATTATGTTTGATTGGTACTTTTTTGGACCTTGACCATGATTATCTTTCAAAGCTTTGAAAAATAAATACCTTTAAGCTTATGATAAAGATTACACAACCTGAATATTTACTATTTTTAAGGAAACATTGATTTTAGCATACATTTCCTTAGTCAGCATTGGAAACAGGATTTCTTACAGAATAAAGAGTGATTGACTATTCCCAAAGATGATGTTTAATTGATTACATTTTAACTGGATAAATGTCTTGTTTTGTTCAAGTTAACTTGTTCAGTCTATATAGGAACAGAAGCTTTAGGCTTCTTATTCAATGGATTGATTATGTAGGAATAGGAAATACATGATAGAGTATTAGTGTTCAAGAAGACCCTTATGATTGGAATGGTGGTTTAAATATAAGATGAAATGTAGAAGGGCTAAATGTCAAATATTGTACTTAAATACAAAGAGTCACATGTTTAAGTAGTACTCAGAAATATCTGTTGAATCTTGATTGTGTCAACTAAAATGTATAATGAGTGAAGTGGAAAGATCTCCTGCTCTCAGGGCCAGCTCTGCAAAACTGGGAGGTGAGCTATGTTTAGTTGTGGGGCTGAGGGTGTTGCCTGGAGAATCCAGAACTGAGTTCTTTGCCCTGAGCAACATTTCTGTTAACTTAAATTACCTAGTAGTAGTCACTCCAGAATAAACTCCATAGGAGATGGACAGGTTAACAGAAACCCACATCCTTAAATAGAAGTGCGTTTTTTAGTTGTGAAGAGATTTGTCTCCTTGATATGCTCAGGCTGAAAAATTACTGGTAAAGCTGTGTCTCCAATGAGTGTGACTCCTCTCACAAGACACATGCTTTGTTTTATGTTCTGTTGAGTGTGTGCAGTGCCTTATTCTAGAAGAGTTATTATTGTGGTCATCAACAAGCCTAAATCATTTACTAACCATGCCTGTATTTTTTAAAATGTCTTCCCTTAAAAATACGTCCTCGAGGAAGGTCCAAGATGGTGATATAGGAGGATGCTGAGTTTGTCCCCTTCCAAGAACAACTCAAATATACACCTATATTTAGAGTAATTCCTCCTGAGAGATAAATGAAGGCCAACTGAACAGCTTCTGCATAATAAACAATAGAGAGAGAGAGAAAGAGAGAGAGAGAGAGAGAGAGAGAGAGAGAGAGAGAGAGAAAGTTGTGGTTCTGTGAGAGCTCTCCAGCAGCTGAGGGTCTCTCCAGGACAGGAGGAACTGGTGAGCACCATTGTTCATGTCTCTCCTACATGTGGATAGAGGGCAGGAGCTCTCTAGGTTCTTTGGCTAAACTGCCAGGCTGCTGTTGCGTGTCCCCTCCTAGAGCTACTTTAAGCATAAAGAGGGGAGCGCCGCCATAGCATGCACAAATGGGGCCCCTATACCTGGAGATTGACCCAGCAGGTATAGTTTGGTGCTGCTGCACAGAGAGAGTGTAGAACTAGCAAAGCACTGAGGTGCCTGCATGCAAGGCAGTCCAGTCAGAGATAGTGGGCCACTGCTGCATGCGCACATGGGGATGCACCATCCAAAGAAGCAAACTAGGGGGGTTCTTCTGCCAGTATATACCTGGCAGCCCACCCAGATCAGAAGGTCAAGGAAGTGTACGCACACCAGGTCTCCACACCCCAACTCCATTCTGGCCAAGGACAGCCAGAACAACAGGGAGCCACTGCATATGTGCATACACCAGGCTGTCCCTCCAAGAATCCACTACTTCTGGACAGATCAGCCTACAAAACTATCTAACATAGTCTTACAGAGGCCACTTTTTCAAGACTTGGAGAGACAATTATTTCATTTAATTCAGAGAAACAAACACAGAAAGTCAAATAAAGTAGGGAGACAGAAGACTATGCCCCAAATGAAGGAACACAAAACCACAGAGAAAAAAATCTAATAAAAGGGGGATAAGTAATTTGCCTCATTAAAAAAATTCAAAGAAATGGTCATAAGAATGCTTGAGAAATTTCAGAGTAAAATAGAGGAACTCAGAGAGAGAACTTAAAAAAAGAGCTAATAAAATAAAGAAACAAGCAGAGATGAAGAATACAATAACTGAAATGAAAAAATACGTTAGAAGGACTCAACAGCAGATTAAACAACAGTAACTTTAAAGGCCATAAGGGAGTGGCAGGACAACTTTAAAGTGCTGAAAGAAAGAATGGAATAGTGACCTGTTGACAGAGTAGTAAATATCACCCAATAAGAACAGAAAAATTAAAAAACAATTTTAAAAATGAAGATAGTGTAAGTGACATCTAGGACAATATCAAATGCTCTAACATTTGCATTACAGGGATTACAGAGGGTGAAGAGAGAGAAAAAAGTGGAAAGTATATTTGAAGAAATAATGACTGAAAACTTTACTAATCTGGGGAAGGAAACAGATGTCCAATAACTTCAGAGAGTTCCAGACAAGATAAACCCAAAGTGGCTCACACCAAGATATATTGTAATTAAAATGGCAAAGGTTAAGGATAAAGAGACAATACTGAAGGAAGCAAGAGGAAAAATTAGTTAACATACAAAGGGATCCTATAAGGCTATCAGCTGAGTTCTCTGCAGCAACTTTAAAGGCCATAGGGAGTGGCAGGACAACTTTAGAGTGCTGAAAGAAAGGACTTACAATTTAGAATAATTTATCCAGCAAGGTTATCACTGTCTTAAGCTAAGAAAGTTCAAGACTGGGAGGCGTTGGAGGTAAAAATCTTGCATTTCAGCACCATCTACTGGATTATGGTAGAAAGACCTCTTCAGAGATAAATGTAAAACAAAGGAGGATAGCAAATAACAATAATGAGGATGACCAGAAAGAAAATGAAAAATCCCCAGAAAGCAGGCTGGGACACATGGAAATATGGGATATAAATGACAGAGATTTTTAGATTGCAGTTCTGAAAATACTCAACAAGATGCGAGAAAAAACTGACAGGTAATTCTGTGCACTAAGAAAATAAATCAATGAAAAAAAAAATGAGTGCTTTACCAATGAAATTGTAACTAAAAAAGAACCAATCAGAAATCCTGAAAAATGAGGCATGCAATTAAGGAGATTAAGAGCGAACTACTGAGCATAGAAAACAGGACCAACCAGTTAGAGGAAAGAACTAGTGATATTGAAGACAGGAATCAAGAAATGACACAGAGGGAAGAAGAAAAAGGAAAGAGCCCTATGAGAATTGTTTGACTCCATTAGAAAAAGCAATATTAGAATTATAGGCATTGAGGAGGAGGAAGAGAGGGAGCATGGAATGGAGAATCTATTAAAACAAATAGTGGATGAGAACTTCTAAAATATATGGAAAGAACTAGATCCTTGAATCTAAGAAATAAACTGAACACCTAGTTACATCAATCCAAGAGACCCTAACCAAGGCACTTGGTATTGAAGCTGTCAAAAATTAATAACAAAAATATTCTCAAAGCAACCAGGTAAAAGAAAGGAAGTAATCTATAAATGAAAACCCATCAGAATTTCATCGGACTTCTCAGTAGATACTTTATAAGACAGAAGAGAATTAAATCAAATATTAAAATGTCTGAAAGAGAGAAATTACAAGCCATGAATAATATATCCAGCAAAATTATCCTTTAAATATGAAGGAGAAATAAAGATGTTTCCAGACATACAGAAGCTGAATCACCAGAAAACCTCCATTGCAGGAAATACTCAAGGTAGTTATTCTACCTGAAACAAAGAACATAAGGTAAGAACAACACTATAAGTAAGATCACCAAAAAACTTACAGCATAAATAGGGATAATTTGCAACAACAACAACAAAAAAAATGAAAGGGGAAGGAGGAAAGGTCTGAACTGGCAAAGGAAGATGAAGATCAGATGCACTCAAAAGGGAAAAAACTACAGTATATACGCAACTTTATTTTTTATAAACCTAATGGTAACCACACACAAAATCCCCAAACCAAGACATATAGCTTAAAAAAAGAGGAAACAGAAAAAAGAAATATGGAATACCACCAAACAAAAACAAAAGACAGCAACATAATGGAAAAGAGCCAATGGAGGCACAGAACTACCAGGAAACAAAAGATAAAGTGACTACAGAAAATTCTCATACATCAATAATTACCCTAAATGTAAAGGGTCTGAATTCACCAATAAAGAGGCACAGAGTAACAGAGTGGATAAAAAAAAACCCACCCCCAAAAAACCAACCATATGCTGCCTACAAGAGATACATCTAAGCTACAAAGACAAAGGCAGATTCAGTTAAAGGTTGGGAAATGATACTCCAAGCAAATAACATCCCCAAAAAGCAGGTGTAGCCATACTTATATCTCACAAAATAGATATCAAGTCAACATAGGTAACAAGAGACAAAGATGGATACTTTATAATGATAAAACGAACATATATAAAAGAGCTACTCACAGAATTAAAGGGAGAAACAGATAAAAACAAAACCATAGTTGGAGACCTTAATACTCCATTAACAGCTCTAAACAGATCAACCAAATAGAAAGTTAATAACGAAATATTGGGCCTAAATGAAACACTAGACCAAATGGATATAATTGACATTTACAGAACATTTCATCCCAGAATATCAGATCCTACATTCTTCTCCAGTGCACATGGAACATATTCAAGGATAAACCATATGTTGAGTCACAAACTAGCATCAACAAATTCAAGAACATTGAAATTATATCAAGCATATTCTCCAACTACATGCCTTGAAATTAGAAATGAACTGCAAAAAGGAAGTAGAGAAACCCACAAATATGTGGAGATTAAACAACATACAACTAAAAAATGACTGGGTCAAAGAAGAAATAAAAGATGAGATCAAAGATGAGATTATACAGAGGCAAATGAGAATGATAATACAACATATCAAAACCTCTAGGATTCAGGGAAAGCAGTAATAAGAGTAAAGTTTATATCATTACAAGTTTATCTCAAGAAGGAAGAGAAATCCCAAGTAAACAACCTAACATCACATTTTAAAGTACTAGAAAAAGAAGAAGAAAACCAACCCAAAGTCAGAAGAAAAGAAATAATAAAAATTTGGAGCAGAATTGAATGAAATAAAGAACAAAAACCTATACAAAAAATTAAAACAAAGAGCTGGTTCTTTGGCAAGATTAATAAAATTGACAACCCCCTGGCTAGACCCACTAAGGAAAAAAGGGAAAGACCCATGTAAACAAAATAAAAAAAGAGAGAAGTCAACACAGACATCACAGATATACAAAGGATCATACTAGAATATTATGAAAGACTATATGCCACCAAATTCAATAACCTAGAAAAAATGGATAAGTTCCTAGAACTATATAACCTTTCTAGACTAAATCATGAAGAATCGGAAAATCTAAATAGACTGATCAGTCCTTAGCTGGTTTGGTTCAGTGGATAGAACGTAGGCCTGTGGACCAAAGGGTCCCAGGTTCTATTCCGATCAAGGGCACATACCTCGGTTGCACACTTTTCCCTGGCTTGGGCCCTGGTCTGGGCTTGTGCAGGAGGCAACCAATTGAGGTGTTTCTCTCACATCAATATTTCTCTCTGTCTTTCTCTCTCTCTTCCTCTCTCTCTCAAAATCAATGGAAAAATATCTTTGGGTGAGGATTAAAATAAATAAATAAATAAACAAACAAACAAACCGATCAGCAGCGAAGAAATTGAAACAACTATCAAAAACCTCCCAAAAAATAAAAGTATAAGATCAGATGGCTTCACCAGTGAATTCTACCAAACATTCAAATAAGATTTAAATGTTCTTTAAATCTAAATTGAGTCTCTATCCTTCTCAAACTTTTCCAAAAAGTTGAAGAAGAGGTAATACTTCCTAATACATTCTATGAGGTCAATATAACCCTGATACCAAAACCTGGCAAAGAAACACAAAGAAAGAATACTACAGAACAATGTCTCTGATGGATACAGATGCAAATATCCTTAACAAAATAATAGCAAATTGAATACAACAGTACATCCAAAAAAATAATACATCACTAACAAGTGGGGTTCATTCTAGGGGCACAAGCATGGTTCAACATACATAAATCAATCAACATAATACACCACATTAACAATAGAAAGGACAAAAATCATATGATCTTATCAGTAGATGCAGAAAAAACATTTGATAAGATACAACATCCATTTATGATTAAAACACTCAATAAAATAGGAATAGAAGAAAGTACCCCAACATAATAAAGGCCATATTTGATAAGCCCACAGCTAATATCATACTCAATGGTGGAAAACTGAAGCTTTTCCTCTAAGATCAGGAACAAGACAAGGAGGTCCACTCTCACTACTCTTATTCAACATAGTGCTGGAAGTCCTAGCCAGAGCAATAAGGCAAGAGAAAGAAATAAAAGGCATCCAAATAGGGAAGGAAGAAGTCAAACTGTAACGTTTTGTGGATGACATGATTCTGTATATAGAAAACCCTAAAGACTACACCAAAAAACTATTAGAAAAATAAACAAATACAGTGAAGTTGCAGGATATAAAATCAATGTACAAAAATCCATTGCCATCCTGTATACCAACAACAAAACTTCAGAAAAAGAAATGAAAAAATACAATTATTTGCAAAAGAATAAAATACCTAAGAATAAACTTAACAAAGAACATGAAAGATCTACATACTGAAAATTTCAAAGCACTATTAAAAGAAGTTAATACACAACAAAATGGAAAAATATCCCATGTTCATGGATTGGAATAGTCAACATTGTAAAATGGCCACATTATCCAAAGCAAAATATATATTTAATGCTATCCCAATGTCATTTTTGAAAGAAATAGAATGAGAAATCATCAGATTTGTATGAAACCACAAAAGACCCCAAATAGCCAAGTCAATCCTGAGAAAAAAAAACAAAGCTGGAGGTATTATACTACCTGACTTCAAATTATATTACAGAGCTATGATAATTAAAACAGCATGGTATTGGCAGAGAAACAGACACACAGATCAATGAAACAGAATAGAGAGCCCAGCTTTAAAACCACACGTATATGGACAGATAATTTTTGACAAAGGAGCCAGAAACACACAATGGAGTAAAGATAGTTTCTTCAATAAATGGTGTTGGGAAAACTGGAAAGCCACATGCAAAAGAGTGAAACTAGATTACAGTGTGTCCATGTGTACAAAAATTAATTTAAAATAGATCAGAGACCTAAATATAAGACCAGAAATAATAAGTTACATAGAAGAAAATATAGGGACCAAACTTACAGACTTTGGTAATAGAGAACATTTGATGAACTTGACCCCAAAGGCAAGGGAAATAAAGGCAAAAGAAAAAGAATGGGACTATATGAAACTAAAGACCTTCTGCACAGTAAAAGAAACTCTCAACAAAACAAAGCAGCAGCAAACCAGATGGGAGATGACATTTGCAAACAGTAGCTCCAACAAAGGTTTAATTTCCAAAATACATAAAGAACTCATAAAACTCAACACCAAACAAACAACCCAATCAAAAAGTGGGCAGAGGACCTGAAAATACAACTCTCCAAGAAGATAAACGAATAGCCAGTAGATATATGAAAAGATGGTCAACCTCATTAGCAATTAGGGATATGCAAATCAAAACTACAATGAGATACCACCTTACACTTGTTAGAGTGGCCATTATTAACAAGACAAGAAATAACATGTGTTGGAAAGGTTGTGGAAAAAATAGAACCCTCATTCACTGCTGGTGAAAATGTAGACTGGTACAACCACTATGGAAAACAGTCTGGCAATTCCTCAAAGGATTTAGAGCTATCATATGACCCAGCAAAAAAGACTCGAAATCACATATTCACAAAGATATATGCAACCCTATGTTCATTGCAGATTTATTCACAGTGGCCAAGACATGGAAACAACCAAGGTGTCCTGCAATAGAGGACTGGATAAAGAAGATGTGGTACATATACACAATGGAGTACTACTCAGTTATAAGAAAGGATGAAATAGCTCCATTTGCAACAACATGGATGGACCTTGAGAACATTATGCTAAGTGAAATAAGTCAGTCAGAAAAAGCTAAGAATTATATTATTTCACTCATATGTGGGATATAAAACTGACATTTGTGAACACAAACAGCAGTGTGGTGGCTACCATAGGGAAGGGGGTGGGGGAGAAGGGTGTCCAAATGTAAGGTGACAGGAGAAGATGTGACTTTGGGTGGTGGGCAAATAGTGCAATATACAGATCTGGTAACATGGAAACCCACACCTGAAACCTATATGTTCATGTTGACCAACGTCACCCCAATCAATTTAATAAATAATAATAAAAAGACATATAATACCCGAATAGACAAGACCCATTTGTATTCTGCCTTCAAGAGACTCAATTTAGATCAAAAGACACACACAGACTGAAAGTGAGGGATAGAAAAAGATATTCCATGCATATAGAAATGAATGGAAAGCTGAAGTAGCAACACTAATATATGACTAAATTTATTTTAAAAAGCAAAGAATGTAAAAAGAGACAAAGAAGAACATTACATAATGATAAACTGGTTAATCCAGGAATAGGATGAAACAATTGTATATATCTATGACCCCAGCATAGGATCACCCAAGTACATAAAGAAAATATTAATAGAAATAAAAATGGAAATTAGTAGTAATACAATAATAGTTGGGGACTTCAATACCACACTTACCTCAGTGGATAGATCATCCACACCTAAATTAATATGGTAATAATGGCCTTAAATGTCACATTAGAAAAGATTGGCTTAATAGACATTTATAGATCATTTAATCCCCAAACTGCAGAATATATATTTTTATTCTGGGGCACAAAGAATATTTTCTAGGGTATATCTCATATTAGGCACATATTAGGCAACAAAAGATGCATCAGAAATTCAGGAAGGTTGAAATTATTAAGCATATTTTCCAACTTCAGTTACATGAAACTAGAAATCAAGTGCTGAAGGAAAACTGGAAAAAAAACACAAATATGTAGAGAACAACCAATGGGTCAAAGAAGAACCAAATAGGAAGAACCAAGCTACCTTGAAACAAATGAAAATACAACTTTCCAAAATTTATGAGATGTAGCAAAATACCTCTAGTAGAGGATTTAATAGTTATACAGGCCTATCTCAAGAAACAGGATTAATTCCAAATAGACAGTATATCTTTATATTTAAAGTAACTAGAAAAAGACCAACAAACGAATCAAAGTAAGCAGAAGGAAGAAATATATGATAAAGATCAGAGGAGCAATGAACAAGAGAAAGTATAAAAAATAGAAAAGAGCATTGAAAACAAGAACTGATCCTTTGAAAGGAAATATAAAATTGACAAACCTCTAGACAGATTCATCAAGAAAAAGATAGTGGGAGCTAAATAAATAAAAACAGAAATGAAAGAGGAGAGATTACAATTGACACCAAAGAAATCCAAAGGGCCATTTAAGAATACTTTAAACAATTACATGCTAACAAAATGGACAATCTAAAAGAAATGGATACATTTCTAGAAACATACAACCGTCCAAGACTAACCCAGAAAGGAACAGAAAATATGAACAGACCAAAAACTAGCAGTGAAAAAGAATTAGTAATTTAAAAATCTCCCAACAAACAAAATTTCAGGACCAGTTTTATAGATGAAGTCTACCAAACATTTAAAGAAGAATTGATACCTATCCCTCCCAAAATATTAAAGAATATTGAAGAGGAAACCACTTCCAAACTCATTCTACAAGGCCAGCATCACCCTGATTCCAAAACCAATAAAGATACTACAAAAAAAGAGAATGACAGGCCAATGTCCTCGATGAACATAGATGCAAAAATCTCAGCAAAATTCACAATCTGAATTCAAAAATACATTAAAAAGATTATATACCATGACCAAGTGGGATTTATACCAGGGATGGAAGGATGGTTCATATCCACAAATTAATTAATGTGATACATCATACCAACAAACCCAAGGTTAAAAATCATGATACTTTCAATAGATATAGAAAAAGTATTTGAAAAACTTCAACATCCATTTATGACAAAAACTCTCAACAAAGTGGTCATAGAAGGAACTTACCTCAAAATGATAAAGGCTATGTATAAAAACAGACATATAGATAAATGGAACAGAATAGAGAGCCCAGAATTAAACCCTTGCTTATATGGTCAATTAATCTATGGAAAAGGAGACTAGAATGTACATTGGAGAAATGACAGTCTCTTCAATAAGTTGTTATTGGGAAACCTAGACATATAAATGCAAAAAAAAATTGAAACTGGACCACTATCTTTACAAAGTATACAAAATGAACTCAAAATAGATTAAAGAGTTAAATGTAAGACCTGAAACCATACAACTCCTAGAAGAAAATATAGGTAGTAAATTCTCTGACATCAGTTTTAGTAATCTCTTTTTAAAAAAAATATATTTTTATTGATTTCAGAGAGGAAGGGAGAGGGATAGAGAGATAGAAATATCAATGATGAAAGAAAATCATTGTTTGGCTGCCTCCTGCATGTCCCACATCAGGGATTGAGCTTGTAATCTGGGCATACGCCCTAATCAGGAATCGAATCATGACCTCCTGGTTCACAGGTCGACGCTCAACCACTGAGCCACACCAGCCAGGCTAGCTTTTTGGATATGTCCCCTTGAGCAAGGGAAACAAACATAAATAAACAAATGGGAATTACTCACACTAAAAAGCTTTTTCACAGCAAAGGAAGCCATCAACAAAATGAAAGAACAACTTACTGAATGGGAGTATATGTTCACAAATGAAATATCCATTAAATGGTTCATATCCAAAACATATGAGGAAATCATATAATTCAAATCTAAGAAATAAACAATTTGATGAAAGAATGGACTGAAGATTTTAGAGACATTTCTCTAAAGGTGACATACAGATGGCCAACAGACATATGAAAAGATGTTCATCATCACTGATCATCAGAATGCATATCAAAACCACAATGAGATATCACCTCACACCTGTCAGAATGGCTATTATCAATAAATAAAAAAATCAACAAACAACAAGTGGTAGCGAGGATGTGCAGAAAAGGGCACCTTCATGCACTGCTGGTGGGATTGCAAATTCCTGCAGTCACTATGGATAACATTATGAAGGTTCCTCACAAAATTAAAAATAGAATGACCATATGACTCAGCAAATCCTCTTCTTGGTACTTATCCTTAGAAATCCAAAATACCAATTCAAAAAGATATATGCATGTCTATGTTAATTGCAGCATTATGTACAACAGCCAAGATATGGAAGTAACCTAATTGTCCATTGAAAGATGCATGGATGAAAAGTTGTGGTACATGTATACAATGGAATATTACCAGGCCATAAAGAATGAAATCTTACCATTTGTGACAACATGGATAGACCCTAGAGCAGGGGTGGGCAAACTTTTTGACTCGAGGGCCACAATGGGTTCTTAAACTGGACCGGAGGGCCAGAACAAAAGCATGGATGGAGTGTTTGTGTGAACTAATATAAATTCAAAGTAAACATCATTACATAAAAGGGTACGGTCTTTTTTTTTTTTTTTAGTTTTATTCATTTCAAACGGGCCGGATCCGGCCCGCGGGCCATAGTTTGCCCACGGCTGCCCTAGAGGGTATTATGCTAAGTAAATTAAGTCATTCAAAGACAAATACCACATAATTTCACTTATGTGTGGAATCTAAAAAACCAAATAAAGGAACAACAAAGATAAATAAACTCATACTAGTAGATACAGAGAATAAACTTATGGTAGCAAGATGGGAAGGAGGTTGGGGGTCTGGGTGAAAAAGGAGAAGAAATTAAGTACAAATTGGCAGTTACACAATTAGTCATGGGGATGTAAAGTACAGCTCAGGGAATATGGTCAATAATCCTATATAATAAAAGGCTAATATGCAAATTGTCCCCTTGACCAGGAGTTTGACCAGGGGGTGGCGCCGGCTGGCCAACCACCTGGAGCCACTCCCCCTGGCTGGCCCCGCCCCTGATCGGCCCTGATCGGGGCAGGCCAGCCGGATCCCACCCGTGCATGAATTTGTGCACGAATTTGTGCACTGGGTCCTAGTAATATAATAACTGTCCATGGTGGTAGATGGGTACTAAACTTATTAGGTGGAAACACCTTGTAAATTATATAAATGTCTAAACACTATGCTATACACCTGAAACTATTATGATATTGATTGTTAACTGTAAGTGAAAAATAAAAAATTACAAAAACAAAATATATGAGGAACTCATATAACTCAATAACAACAAAAAACCCCAATTCAATAAAAATTGGGCATAAAACATAAAGAGACATTTCTCCAAAGATACTGGCCATCTACTTGCATCTATTTGCTTTCGTTTCCCTGCTTTGGAGCCTTCAGTACAGATGGCCAATAACATATGAAAAGATACTGAACATTAGTAATCATCAGGGAAATGTAGATCAAAACCACAATGAGATATCTCCTCACACCTGTCAGAATGACTATCATCAATAAATCAACAAACAAATGTTGGGGAGGATATGGAGAAAAGGGAACCTTTATGCACTGTTGGTTGGACTGCAAATTGGTATACTCTCCATGGAAAACAGCATGGAGGTTCCTCAAAAAACTAAAAATAGTACTACTATACAATCCAGCAATTCCACATTTGGGTATTTATCAAAAGAAAGTGAAATACTAATTTGAAAAATTACATCCACCCCATGTTCATTTCTGTATTATTTACAATAGTCTTCCAAGATTTGGAAGAAACTTAGGTGCTCACTGATAGATGAATGAATACTATTAAAGAAGAAGTGGGTACATATATACAGTGGAACCTTGGTTCTCAAACTTAATTTGTTTCAGAAAGCTGTTCAAGAAGTGATTTGTTCAAAAACCAAATCATTTTTTCCTCATTAGAAAAAAATATAAATTGAATTAATCTGTTCCAGACCCCTAAATGATTCCCTGTTTTAACCTTTCTTAGATACACTACATATCTATCATACTGTTTAATCTATAAATACACACTTCTTTTCCTAAATGTATGGAGCCACCCCCTACTAGACTTAAAGGAATCACTTCCAGCACTCATTCCAGTGGTGCAGCATCTTTGCTTTTTCACATATCACTGCCTCCAAAATGCTGTCACTGGCTAACTGCTTTTCATATATCCAAATCAACAAGTTTTTCCACTTCTTCACTTGCCTGTGATCATAGTTTTGTGAGCACTTTCACACCTTTAGCAACATCAGCACACTTGATGGCCCCTTTATGTTTTAAAATTGTGCTAATCATCCATTTCACCAGCAACAAAAGCAAAAGTAAAACAAAACAACATCCCACCCCCAAAATATTGACAGCTTAATTTTCTGAGATGTTAACAATGTGAGGTTTACTAATAGTGGTAAAGGGACTCACATTCTCTTCTTTGTTTGTGGCCCCAGGAGAGGCACTTTTTATCTTGCTGAAGTATCAGCATGAAAGGGTTGTCAGGTTGAGAACTGAAGTTTTGTTTGAAAACAGAGACATTTTTTTCAGTGAACAACTTGGTCAAGAACCGAATTGTTCAAGATGGGAGATGTTCAAGAACCAAGGTTTGACTGTACAATGGAATAATTCTCATCAATAAAAAAAGAATGAAATCCTGCCATTTGTGACAACATGGATGGACCTAGAGGGTATTATACTAAGCGAAAGAAGTCAGAGACGGGAGGAAAAATGGCGGAGGCTTAGACGGACGTGTTGGTGCTTTGTCCCGGAGCAGATAGGGGCGAGCAGCTGAAAAGGGTAACAATCAGCCCGATCAAGCTGGGGAGGTTCAGCTGAGAGATAGTCTGCAGCCAGGAAAGACAGAGAACTCCTAAAAAATGCGGATGGTTAGAGATTGAGGCTGAAACCTCCCCCTGGGCGCCAGCGCAGCGGCGAGACCGCGCCATCTCGGGTAGCGGTTACCGGCATCCAGAGAGCGGCTACTAACCCGGAGGCAACGACTCGCAAGCAGCGCGTCTACAAGAGCCCAGCGGAGACCTGCATCCCTCCACGGAAAGGTTAGACTTACCCCAAAGAAGCGGTTTGCAGTTCAGGTTGGAGCGAGGAACGCACGCGCGGGCGCAGGGGGAAATCTGCGCACTCCAAAATCCGCGCACATAGAGGCCAGCGTAATCCGCAAGTGGGGAGGGCTCCCGCAGGGCTGCTGCCAGAAGGTAACACTATAAATGAGCCCATAGTTGGACTGGATGCAAAAAGGGCTACCTCAGAGTTTCCCTGATAGCCGGCTACTTGTTGCCAGGGGCTTGAGCGCGCGCAGACATAACGCGCAGACATTCCGCGCAGTTCTGGAGGGTGGAACCCTGCGAGTTCGAACAGCTTCCCAGGCTCTTGTTTGCACACTTCCTCTTACTTCTGTGAGTTTGATTGTTGACCCCAGTGGATGTGATTGCCCAGTTGGGGTCACTAGCAGAGCTTGTAGGGGAAGACTGTTTTGGGGGAGCCGGGGAAACAGAGCTGGGAGTGGCGCCTGGGGAACCAGCTCTGGGCGGAGCTGGTTCAGGTACAATACAGAGCTCCTGGTCGGAGAGAACTTATAGCCTCGGAGGTCAATCCAGAAACACTGCCACCCAGAGGCAGAGCCACGAACTGACTCTTCTGTAAATACAGATAAGGCAATAAGGGGATTTTACGGCCGGCCTTAAAATCAGGACTGTGGCTTACAACACGGAGGAGCAGTGTATCAGAGGGAAATTCAACATTCTCCTGAATTCCGGGTGGGCCAATAAGAAGAGTAGAAGATCTGAAGCACCTGCATTACTGCACATTTTTATTTTTATTTTTTTAAATTACTTTTTCTCCTTTTAACTAAGAAAACATTTTTTTTTCTGTTTTTCTTTTTTCTTTTTCTCCATCACCTGATTTTGCCCTTTCAGCTACTACATTTTTATTTTTAACTAGTATTTTTACCGCTACCATTTTACCATTCTTTTAAGTGTCATTTTATTTTGTCTTTATTTTATTTTGGGACTAATGTTCTCCATTCTATTTTCATCATTCCTTTAGCAACATTTTTCTCTACCTCAATTTGCCTCTGTGCTAAACAATCTTCCCCACTTTTTCCCTTTTGCTGTCCTGTTTCTCTTACCCTACTCCAGCTTTTGATTTTCCCTATTCTTTTTACCCCCTGTCAAAATTTAACCCTGCTTATATATCTTACGTCCAATCCCCTGTTCTAAATCCTTATACACCTTTCCCTTATCTTCCTTCACTATCCATTTTTTTTTTCTCTTCTTCTTCTTCTTTTCTCTCTCTATTGTCTTATTGTTGTTTGCTTGATCGACGAGTATATTGGGGTTTTTTTTTTTTTTTTTTTAGGATTGTTTGTGAGGTTAGACTGCTTATTCTTTTTATTTTCCTGCCCCTCCCTCTCCCCCCCCTCCCCTGGTTATTTCTGTGCTTCTGTTTTGCCTTGCGTTGCTTGATATTATTGGTTGTTTGTAGTTTGTATTCATCTCCAGGAATCTGTTGCTGTAATTTGTTGGTATTAGTGGCGGACCTATAGGAGTTTTCTCCTCATATAAATAGTCTCTTCCCCTTTTATACTTCATTCTCTTTTCTCTCTTACTTTTTTTTTTCTTTTCTTTTTTTTTCTTTTTTTTCCTCCTCTTTTTCCCCTCCCTTTTTTCAATTTCATTTTTGCACTCCTTTTTTTCTTTCTTTCTTTTTTCTCTTCTACCTTTTTCTCTTCTTTCCCCCTTATCTCTCAACTCTCTTAGCTCGGGTGGCCACCTTTATTTGGGGTTAGTAATATCGTAAATACAATAGTGTTTAGTGCCTGGTACGTTGTGCCTTGTTGTGTTGTATTTTGTGCCTTTAAATCAACGCAGCAGATTCATGCAACAGCGGCCTCCTGATCACCATACGCTCTGCCTGGGGAACAGTTGCTGTGTGTGAAGCCTCCCTCCACCAGCTAGAAGAGCCACCACAGCTGTGAACAGCACCCACCAGAGGCTCTGCTATCAACAGAGGAGCCGCTGCTACCACAACCGCCCAAGGAGCAACCACAGCCCGAGGAGCCACTGCCACCCAGGGAGCAGCCACTGCCACCCAGGGTCCAGCCACTGAACGATTCAACAACTAGTCATGTCAGTGAGATCAAACATGGGTAGACAAAGAAACCCCCAAAGGAAAGAAAAGGAGGACTCGCCAGAAAAGCAGCTAAGTGAGACAGAGATATGCAACATGACGGAAAAAGAATTCAGAATAAGGTTCCTAGAGTACATGCACCAGATGTTCAAGAAGCAAGAAGAAACAGATGAAAAACTCAACTACTTATGCAAGAAGCTAGAAGAAACAGATGAAAAAATCAACAACTTAAGTAAGTCCCAAGAAGAAATGAAGAGCGACATAGCTTCAATAAAAAACTCCATTGAAAGTATCAACACTAGACTGGGAGAAGCGGAGGACCGAATTAGTGAATTAGAAGACAAGGAAGCAAAACACACTCAAACTGTACTGCAAATGGAGAAAAAAATTAAAAGACAGGAGGAGAGCCTAAGGGAGCTTTGGGACAACATGAAACGAAACAACATACGAATAATAGGGGTGCCAGAACAACAGAAAGATGAACATGGATTAGAAAACCTATTCGAAGAAATAATATCAGAAAACTTCCCTGAGGTGGGGAAGAAAAAAGTCACACAAGCCCAGAGAGTCCCAAACAAGGTGAACCCGAAAAGACCCACACCAAGACACATCATAATTACCATGGCAAATGGTCAGGATAAAGAGAGAATCTTACAGGCTGCAAGAGAGAGACGGAAAGTAACATACAAGGGATCTCCCATCAGATTATCAAAATGATTTCTCAACAGAAACACATCAGGCCAGAAAAGAATGGACGGAAATCTACAAAGTGATGCAAAGCAAAAGGACTGAATCCAAGAATACTCTATCCCAGCAAGGCTATCATTCAAAATTGAAGGGGAAATAAGAAGCTTCACAGACAAAAAAGGGCTAAGGGAGTTTATCACCACCAAGCCAGCCATGCAAGAAATGCTAAAGGGACTGGTGTAAAAAGAAGAAACATCAAGCTCAGAAAGAAAACAGCCACACACACACACAAAAAGAAATGGCTACAAACAAGTACCTTTCAATAATAACTTTAAATGTAAATGGACTAAATGCTCCAACCAAAAGACATCGAGTGGCTGAATGGATAAAAAAACATGACCCATACATCTGCTGTCTACAAGAGACCCACCTCATTAGAAGGGACTCACACAGACTGAAAGTGAAGGGATGGAAAAATATCTTTCACGCAAATGGAAAGGAAAAGAAAGCTGGGGTAGCAATACTTATATCTGACAAAATACATCTCAAAGTGAAGGCCATAACCAGAGATAAGGAAGGCCACTTCATAATACTAAAGGGATCAATACAACAAGAAGATATAACCCTGGTAAACATATATGCACCCAATGCAGGAGCACCCACATACATAAGAAAACTTCTGGAAGATATCAGGGGAGAGATCGACAACAATACAATCATAGTAGGGGACTTTAATACACCACTGACATCACTGGATAAATCCGCTAGACAAACAATCAGCAAAGAAACAGCAATCCTAAATGACTCACTAGATCAGATGGACTTAATTGACATCTTCAGAACACTTCACCCCACAGCTGCGGAATATACTTTCCTCTCAGGTGCTCATGGGACATATTCAAAAATAGACCACATATTGGGTCACAAGCAAAGTCTCCACAAATTCAAGAAGATTGAAATCATAAAAAGCATCTTCTCAGACCACGAGGGCATAATGTTAGAAATAAACTACAATAAAAACAACCCAAAATTCTCAAACACTTGGAAGCTGAATAGCATGTTATTAAATATTGATTGGGTTACCGATGACATCAAAGAAGAAATTAAAAACATCCTGGAAACTAATGACAATGAAAACACAACAATCCAAAACCTCTGGGACACAATGAAAGCAGTCCTGAGAGGGAAGTTTATAGCTCTACAGGCCTATCTCAAAAAACAAGAAAAAATGGTAGTTAATCATCTAACTCTACAACTCAAAGAATTAGAAAGAGAGCAACAAGAAAACCCCAGAGTGAGCAGAAGGAAGGAGATAATAAAGATTAGAGCAGAAATCAATGAAATAGAGACCAAAAAAACAATACAGAAAATCAATGAAACCAAGAGCTGGTTCTTTGAAAGGATAAACAAGATTGACAAACCCCTTGCCAGGCTCACCAAGAAGCAAAGAGAGAGGTCCCAAATAAACCAAATCAGAAATGATAGAGGCGAAATAACAACAGACCCCACAGAAATACAAATGATTGTTAAACAATACTATGGGCAACTCTACTCCAACAAACTAGACAACCTGGAGGAAATGGACAAATTCCTAGAAAAATACAACATTCCAAAACTCAATCAGGAAGAATCTAAAAACCTCAATAGGCCAATAACTATGGAAGAAATTGAAGCAGTCATCAGAAAGCTTCCAGCAAACAAAAGCCCAGGGCCAGACGGCTTTACAGGGGAGTTTTACCAAACATTCAAGGAAGAACTAAAACCTACCCTCCTCAGACTACTACAAAAAATTCAAGAGGAAGGAACACTTCCAAGCTCATTCTATGAAGCCAGCATCACCCTAATACCAAAACCAGGTAAAGACATCACAATGAAAGAGAATTACAGGCCAATATCCCTCATGAACATAGATGCCAAAATCCTCAACAAAATCTTAGCAAATCGGATCCAGCAGTACATCAGAAGGATCATACACCATGACCAAGTAGGATTTATCCCAGGAATGCAAGGATGGTACAACATCCGTAAATCAATAAATGTGATACATCACATAAACAAATTGAAAGAAAAAAACCACATGGTCATATCAATTGATGCAGAAAAAGCATTCGACAAAATCCAACACCCACTTTTGATAAAAGCTCTCAGAAAGGTGGGAATAGAAGGGTCATACCTCAACATAATAAAAGCCATATATGACAGGCCCACAGCCAACATCATACTCAATGGACAAAAACTAACACCATTTCCCCTAAGAACAGGAACAAGACAGGGTTGCCCACTCTCACCACTCCTGTTCAACATAGTCCTGGAAGTATTAGCCATTGCAATTAGGCAAGAAGAAGAAATAAAAGGCATCCAAATTGGAAAAGAGGAAGTAAAACTGTCCTTATTTGCAGATGACATGATATTATACATACAAAACCCTAGAGACTCCATCAAAAAACTACTAGACTTAATACATGAATTTGGCAATGTAGCAGGATACAAAATTAACCCCAAGAAATCTGAGGCATTTCTATATACCAATAGTGAACTTTCAGAAAGAGAGATTAGAAAAACAATCCCATTTACCATCGCACCAAAAAAATTAATATACCTAGGAATAAACTTAACTATAGAGGTTAAAGACCTCTACTCAGAAAACTACAGGACGTTGAAAAAAGAGATAGAGGAAGACATAAAGAGATGGAAGAACATACCATGTTCTTGGATTGGTAGAATCAACATCATTAAAATGTCCATACTACCCAAAGCAATCTATAAATTCAACGCACTTCCCATTAAAATACCAATGGCCTTCTTCAAAGATCTAGAACGAACTCTCCAAAAATTCATCTGGAATAAAAAAAGACCCCGAATAGCTGCAACGATCCTGAGAAAGAACAAAGTAGGTGGGATCTCAATGCCAGATATCAAGCTGTATTACAAAGCCACTGTTCTCAAAACTGCCTGGTACTGGCACAAGAACAGACATATAGATCAGTGGAATAGAATAGAGAGTCCAGAAATTAGCCCAAACCAATATGCTCAATTAATTTTTGACAAAGGAGGCATGAACATACAATGGAGCCAAGATAGTCTCTTCAATAAATGGTGTTGGGAAAACTGGACAGATATATGCAAGAAAATGAAACTAGACCACCAACTTACACCATACACAAGAATAAACTCGAAATGGATAAAGGACTTATGGTACGACAGGAAACCATAAAAATTCTAGAAGAATACAAAGGCAACAAAATCTCAGACATATGCCAAAGCAATTTCTTCACTGATACAGCTCCTAGGGCAGTTGAAACTAAAGAGAAAATGAACAAATGGGACTACATCAAAATAAAAAGCTTCTGCACAGCAAAAGAAACCATCAAAAAAACAACAAGAAAACCCACCTCGTGGGAAAATATATTTGCCAACGTCATATCTGATAAGGGCTTAATCTCCAAAATTTATAGGGAACTCATACAACTTAACAAAAAGAAGATAAACAATCCAATCAAAAAATGGGCAAAGGATCTAAATAGACACCTTTCAAAAGAGGACATTCAGAAAGCCAAGAGACATATGAAAACATGCTCAAAGTCACTAATCATCTGAGAGATGCAAATCAAAACAACAATGAGATACCATCTCACACCTGTCAGAATGGCCATCATCAACAATTCAACAAACGACAAGTGCTGGAGAGGATGTGGAGAAAAAGGAACACTTGTGCACTGCTGGTGGGAATGCAGACTGGTGCAGCCACTATGGAAGGCAGTATGGAGGTTCCTCAAAAAATTGGAAATGGAACTCCCATTTGACCCTGTGATCCCACTTCTAGGAATATATCCCAAGAAACCAGAAACACCAATCAGAAAGGATATATGCACCCAGATGTTCATAGCAGCACAATTCACCATAGCTAAGATCTGGAAACAGCCTAAGTGCCCATCAGTAGATGAATGGATTAGAAAACTGTGGTACATCTACACGATGGAAGACTATGCTGCTGTTAAAAAGAAGGAACTCTTACCATTTGCAACAGCATGGATGGAACTGGAGAGCATTATGCTAAGTGAAACAAGCCAGTCAATGAAGGAAAAATACCACATGATCGCACTCCTTCATGGATAATTAAGACCATTACAAACTTTTGAACAATAATAAATACAGTGGCACAGCTGCCTCAAACTGTTTGATGGACTGCAGTGGGAAGGCCAGGGAGGGTTGGGGGACAGGAGGGAGGGGAGTAAGAGATCAACCGAAGGACTTGTATGCATCCATATAACCATAACTAATGGACATAAGACACTGGGGGGTAAGGGAGGGCAGGGGCCTGTCAAGGGCGGGGGGGGAAAAAAGGACACTTATGTAATAGCCTTTGTAATACTTTTAGCGAAAAAAAAAAAAAGAAAGAAGTCAGAGACAAATACCACATGATTTCACTTATATGAAGTATTAAAAAAATCAAAATAAGTGAACAAAACAAACAAATGAGAAAACAGTCTCATAGGCACAAAGATCAAACTGATGGTTGCCAGAGGGGTGGGGAGTGGAGTGATGCATAAAAATGGAAGGGGAATATAATCAATAACAATGTCATAACTTTGCACACTTAGTGGGGTGAGCACATCATAAGGCATATAAATGTTAAATCACTATGTTGTACACCTGAAACTAATAAAATATTGTATGGAAACTATACCTTAATTAAAAGACTTTCCAAGTATAGAAACACTTTTTAAAAACACTTTTTAAAGAAACTGTTCTGTACACACATTGAGAATTCTCTAATACACCCTGATTGAGCATGTGCAGTAGGCAGGCACTTGAGTCTTCTATACATAGAAGTGTTTCTCACAAAGGCAAAAAGTAGCACTCTCTAAATGGGTGCTCTAAGGCAGTCAATTTTCTTGACACACACAGCCTACTCTAGCTTTCACTTCTCTGATTTGGGGCCTTACATTACAAAGGCACATTTTTCTGTTATAAAGAAAACAGTAGTCCAAGGCTCTTATCTTCAGGGTTAGGAACTCAATGTGTAGCAGAAACTGTGGACAGCAGACAACAGCAATAAGCTCAAGCTCATTGCTGCCACTTAGGAAGGCCAATGTTGCTAGATCTTCTTTTACAGAGACACCAGATATACTGTGTATGTGTAAACAGTTTTAATTTTTAAACATCAGGACAATTAAAAATACAGTACAAACATAATGAAACATGTCTGTGAATTGGTTACAGCTGCAGGCCACTAGTGTGACCTTTCTATGTTAATTTAATGTGTGTCTACAACTTTGTTTTAAGAAGAGAAATTGAGCCCAGCCAGCATGGCTCAGTGGTTGAGTGTCAACCTATGATCCAGGAGGTCACAGTTTTATTCTGTGGTCAGGGCACGTGCCTGGATTGTGGGCCCGATCCCAGTGGGGGGCGTACAGAAGGCAGCCAGTCAGTGATTCTCTCTCATCATTGATGTTTCTCTTTCTCTCTCCTTCTCCCTCTCCCTTCCTCTCTGAAATCAATAAAGATATATTTTTTAAAGAGAAGAGACATTGAAAAACAAATATTCAACACCCAGCCAAAAGTTATATTCTCTTCCACAAATAATTCCAAAGCAATTTCTCATGTCACCTGTAAGGAATAAATAGAAATCAGTTTCTGGCAAAGTCCAGACCAGACTGGGTAGGGCTCAGGGGTATGCCTGTTTATATGCTGTCACCAATTCTGGTAGGCTGATAGCTCTAACTGTTCAAAAATGTGCTTTGCTAGGCTTAGTACTAATCCTTTCATAAAGTACATAGTTCTCTGAAACAGAATACACATGTGTAATAATCATAGGCATGTTTACTTTGCAGTTTACATCCAGATACATAAATTTTGAAAGTTATAAATTTACTTTCGATCCCATTTCATTTGTAAAGTTTGCTCAGAATAGTTGGCAACATCAAACTATCCCAGAAGACAGAGAATCTGACTACAAGAAAAGAGTTGGAGAGAATCACTTGAGGGTAAACAGTACTCTGAGGTCAAACAATAGTTGGGTTTTGCTTTGGGTTAGTAGCCCTAAAAAGCAAAATAATATCTCCACCAATTCTGGTCATAAGATCATTATTTAAATGGAGTGACACTATAATTTATCCTCAAGGCACATCTTTAGCATATAAAGATTTCCCCCAAATTGCTTTTATAGCTGATTCAGCCTTGTATGAGGGTTACTATGATGGGAGCCAAGTCTTCTTAATTTTCACACACACCATAATGCCTAGCTGTACCCAAAGTTCAGCAGTTGTTCAGGTAGGGCTGATGGGATTATAGAGTGATTAGGTTAAGTTGCATACCCAGTGGCCAAACTACTTTCAGGGTCTACTAATTAGAACAGACAATTTAATCAAGTGTCCAGATGATGTAATCAAACCACCCAGCCTTGACTGAGTTACTAGGATAGCCAACCAGACCAGCTTCAGACCTCAGAATTGTCACATACTAAGGACTGAAAGTATCTTTTTTTAGGACATTTGTTATGTGATCAGTGTGTCCATGAGCCACTCAGGGATATTCTGGAATATTGAACTAATCCTAACAATGGGACGAAAGCCTGGTTGGTTTTGCAAAAACATTGGAAACATCAGACTGAGAATATATTCCCTTCTATTGATCTTTTCCTAACAAGTATCATTCTCATTATTCCTGGGTGTTTTATGCAGATTCCTAAAGCCATATTAGACATTGGAACATATGCTAGAAATTAATCTCTAGTTTTTTCCTGTGTATGTTTTGCCTCCAAAACTAAGTTAGAGAAAGTATGTACAAATGGAAATAATATGGCCTTTAGAGTCAGCTATAGTTCTACCTTTAAACTTGGAAAAACCCTTCAAAGAGTTGTAAAAGTTCAAATGAGATTATGTATGAACAGTGCTTAAGAAATATTAGTTTTTATTTCCATTTTCATATTCTCAAGCCTTTATTATAATCTAACAGAGTTGCCACATAAAAATGAATGAATGAATATACTCTAAAAAGAAGAAAAGAGAGGGACTAATGACTTCTGGTCAAGATGGTAGATGTAAACAAACATTGTGTTCCCTTCCTCTCATGACCATATCTAAATTACAACTAAATTATATAACAACCATTCTGTTCAGCTGAAGACTAGCTGAACAGAATTTCTATAACTGAGGATATAAAGAAGAAGCCATGTTGGTAGAATGGGTGCAATGGCAGGTCCTACACCCAAGTGTAGTGGTTAAATCAGGAGGGATATTTCAGCTGTGGAGGACCTCCTGGGGCGAGAGAGGTCCCAGTCCCACGTGAAACTTCTCAGCCAGGGCTCCATCATTATTTAAATGGAGTGACACTATAATTTATAGTGTCACACCAGGAAGAGGAGTCTCCAATAACTTCTAGATGTGAAAATCAGTGGGGATTATGTCTGAGTGAGATGGATGGCTACCTGAAGACAAAAGTGTTCTTCTTGAGGGACCCACACACACAGTCTCATTTGCTCACAAACTCACTCACTCTGAGCTCCAGCACAGGGGCAGCTGCTCAAAAAATGCCAGGAACCTACGGTAAGGAACTAAATTGACTAACTTCAGGGAGATGGCTAGAGGGGCAGGGGTTGAGGCAGCTCTCCCTAGAGACAGAAGTGCTGGCAGGCGCCATTGCTCCTTTGTTGAATTCTCTCTCCACTCAGCTGGTCCAGCACAGGAGGCTGCCAAATCTGAGATCTCCATTAACTTGGCTAACACTATTCATCAGCCCCTCCTCCCCCTAATCTGGCACAAAGCTCTTCCAGGCACTTTCCCACACAAGCAGCCTGCTTTGGTTCACACTGTGGACTTTCCCCAAATCTCTCAAAGTTCCACAAATCCCAAACAAGCAGCAAGCAGCCTTGGAATGCTCTATACCTCTTGCTAAGTGGTCCTAAGCCTAGCACAAGTGGTGACTGGTGATAACCTGTATTGTAACTCCCATCAGGTGGCCTAAAGCCTGGCATATCAGCAGCCAGCCTTGGAGCCAACTAAATGACCACAAGATTTGCATGAGTGCCAGGTGGCCTTAGCACATATTGTGGCACTGACCAAAGGGTTCAAAATCCAGCATAAGTGGCAGCGGCCTTGATTCACAGCATAGCCTCTCCCAAGTGCCTCCAAACTTAGAACAAGTGGCAACCAACTGCAGATAACTTTGTAGCTCCTACAGGTAGCTTAAGCCAGACACAAGCAGTAGCTGACCTTGGCCTGCATCAGAGACCCTCCCAGGAGGCTCCAAATTGGTGGCTGGCTTCAGAACACACCAGAGCACCACCCAACCACCTCCACAAACAAAACACCAGAAGGGCAGACTCACCTGGCACCAAAACCCCACTACAGTGACTCCTGCTCTGTGGAGTTAGCCCCTAAACAACAGCTTGTCTGCTAGTCATGGCAAGCACTCACAGCCAGTCAGACTGAGGGTCATTCACACCCACTGAGGTGCCAACTGCAATCAGGCTTAAGTACAACAGGAAGGCACACATAACCCACACAAGGGACACCGCTGTAGTACCCAGCTCAGGGGACCAGGGAGTCTATGCCACTGGGCCCTACATGAACCAACTGCATAAAGCTGCTCTGCCAAGCCTGTGAGATGTAGCGGTTCTACCTAAACCATAGGAAAAAACACAGGGAGTCAGCCAAAATGAGGAGACAAAGAAACTTGTCGAAATGAAAGAACAGGATAAAACTCCAGAAAAGAATTAAATGAAATGGAGACAACAAAGAGAAAACATAAAAAATGAGATAGTATATCCCACCCCACCATTTAAAAACTATTGTTTCTGTAATTGACAACTTGTAAATTAATGTGTAGCTACAGATAAACAACTTGCTTAAAGGATTCTAGGAGCTAACTTCAAAGGAAGCAGATTCCAGCTTTCAGGTATTTCAGCTCAAGGAGATTTGCTAACATTCAACTGACTGAAAACCAGACCATCCCTTAATGGGCTCCAAAATGGTTATCAGAGCAGAGCAGACAGCACCCTCAATGAGAGCCCACAACCCCTTCAAGTTTCTTTTGTTCTGCTTTCCCCTTTCTCTCTCATAAAAACCCCTGCCTGCATTGAGATGTTAAGATGGTCTTTCTGATGAGAATGCCCCATCTTCTCAGGCTGCTGGTTCTTGAATAAACTGATTTTTCCTTCTATCAGCCCCTGTCTCTTGAGTATTGGCTTTGAGCAGCAGGCAGTCAATAGAAAACATAAAAAAACCAGTCAGAAATGAATATAATACTGAAATGAAAATACATTAGAGGGAATCAACAGTAGAGTAGAATGAAGCAGACAATCAAATCAGTGATCTGGAAGACAAGGTAGTGAAAAACACCCAGTCAGAACAACAAAAAGAAAACAAGGAAAAATATGAGACTAGTTTAAGAGACCTCAGAAGAACATCAAGTGTACCAACATGTGCATCATAGGGTATTATAAGGAGAAAAGAAAGAGCAAGGGATTGATTGAATCCTATCTGGAGAAATAACGACTAAAAGTGCCCCTAACCTGGTGAAGGAAATAGACATACAGGTCCAGGAAGTGCAGAGTCCTAAACAAGATGAACCCATAGAGGGTCACACCAAGACCCATCATAATTAAAATGGTAAAGGTTAAAGACAGAGAGAATCTTAAAAGCAGCAAGAGAATTACAGTTAATTACCTAAAAGGGAGCTCCCATAAAACTGTCAGCTGATTTCTCAACCGTAAATTTGCAGGCCAGAAGGGATTGGCATGCAATATTCAAAGTGATGAAGAGCAAAGACCTACAACCAAGTTTACTTCACCCAGCAAGGCTATTATTTAAAATTGAAAGAGAGATAAAGAGCTTTCAAGACAAGAAAAAGCTAAAGGAGTTCAGGACCACTAAACTGGTAATACAAAAAGTGTTAAAGGAACCTTTCTAAGTACAAAAGAAAAGATAAAACATGTGAATAAGAAAATATAGGAAAGAAGAAATTCTCACTGACAAAGGCAAACAGCAAAAGCAGTGGATCAACCAACTATAAAGCTGTTACAAAGATTAAAAGACAAAACTAGGAAGATCATTTGTAATTACAATAATAAATTAAAGGATACACACAAACATACACAAAAAAGCAAAAACATAAACATTGAGGGAGTAAAAATTGAAGTAATTTTAGAATGTGCTCATATTTAAGTGACCATCAACTTAAAATAGACTGCTATAAAAATAGCTTGTTACATATGAGCACATGATAACCAAACCAAAACCTATAACAGATATACAAGAAATAAAAAGAAAGGAACCCAAACATAACACTATGGAAAGTCATCAACATATAAAAGAAGTGAGCAAGAGAATAAGAAAGGAACAGAGTAGAATTACAAAACAATCAGAAAACAATGAATAAAATGATAATAACTACATCCCTATCAATAATTACTTTAAATGTAAATGGACTAAATGTTCTAATCAAAAGCATAGAGTGGTTGAATGTGTAAAAAAGCAAGACCCATACATATGTGCCTACAAGAGACCCACCTCAGATGGAAAGACACACAGAATGAAGGTAAAGGGATGGAAAAAGACATTTCATGCAAATTGAAATGAAGAAAAGCAGGGATAGCAATTTTTAGACAAAATAAACTTTTACTAGTAAACAAGGGTTGTAACAATAGACAAAAAAGGGCATCCTATCTAATAAAAGAGCAATATGCAAATTGACCATCACCCCAACACACAAGATGGCCGCCCCATGTGGTCAAGATGGTTGCCCCCATTTGGACACAAAATGGCTGCCACAAGATGGCTGGCAGGGGAGGGCAGTTGGGAGGGACCAGGCCTGCAAGGGAGGACAGTTAGGGGTGACCAGACCAGCAGGGGAGGGCAGTTGGGGGCGACCAGGCCAGCAGGGGAAGACAGTTAGGGGCAATCGGGCAGGCAGGGGAGAGGGATGTCGGTGGGATCAGGCCTAAACAGGCAGTTGGACATCCCTCGAGGGGTCCCAGATTGGAGAGGTTGTAGGCTGGGCTGAGACAGCCCCCCACCCTGTGCACGAATTTCGTGCACTGGGCCTCTAGTTTCATAATAATAAAGGGACCAATCCAACAAGATGATATAACCCTTGTAAACATCTTTGCATCTGATGTAGAAGTACCTAAATATATAAATATTTATATATTTATATAAATATATATAACAAACATTGATGGACATAAAGGAAGAAATTGACAATAATACAGCCATAATAGGGGACTTTAACACCCATTGACATCACTGGATAGATCTTCCAGACAGAAAAACCATCAAGAAAACAGCAGCCTTAAATGACACATTAGTCCAGATGGACTTGATATTTTTAAGACATTTCACCCCAAAGCAGCAGAATATACATTCTTTTCAAGTACACATGGAAGGACAGACTTCATGTTAGGCCATAAAACAATCTCAATAAATTTAAGATTGAAATTATATCAAGTATTTTTTTCTATCACAATGGTATGAAACTAGAAATAAATTACAAGATGAAAACTGAAAAGCATACAGACACACAGAGGTTAAATAACATGCTATTAAACAATGAATGGCTTAACAATAAGATCAAGGAATAAAAAAAATTCCATAAGACAAATGAAAATTAAAATACAATGACCCAAAGTCGGGATACAGCAAAAGCAATCCTAGGAGTGAAATTCATAATACTAAAGGCCTTACCTTAAGAAATAAGAAAAAAAAAATTTCAAACAATGTAACCTCACCCAAAGGAACTAGAAAAAGAACAAACCAAAGTAAGTAGAAGTAAGGAAATAATTAAGATTAGAATGGAATTCAATGAAATAGAGTAAGAAAAGAAAAAAACAACAACAGAAAAGATCAAGAAATGAATAGCTGGTTCTTTGAAAAGATAAATAAACTTGGTAAACCTTTAGCCAGTCTCATCAAGAAATAAAGAGAAAGGGCCCCAATATAGTAAACCCTTGATTTTGCTGATCTAGATTTAATGGACTTCGGATTTAATGGACAAAATTTCCTGTCCATATGTCATATCTTAAAATTAACACTCAGTTAATTTCAAATGCTTTTAACTAAGATTTGCTTATAACTAAATTAACAGGTTATTTTTTTTGTTATTAATTCACTGTTATTTTAAACAAATTTTAGTGAATAGGCCATATGTTGGAAAAAAGAGGGTAGTAATTTCACTGACATAAATGTTATATATCTACAACTACAGTCTATATATTTAAATCCAAGAGTCACTGCTCAAAAACAATGTTTGGTGAATAATTATCATGTGATCAGACAGCATCACACCTGGTGTGACTTTAAACTCATGCCAGCCAATGTTCTGATGTGTGCTAAGCCATGCCCCAGCCTTGTGCATTTGTTTACTCTCAGTGACTAGTGAATGCATGCATTTACTAGACTTATTTAGTATATTTAAAATTACTGTAACACATATAGAAAACTTTTCTGCAAAATTGAACTTTTCATATGTACTTAATTACACAAATGTGTCTACATAAGTAAAATAGGTAAATAACTAATTTATCAATATTTTAACATGCATTTGGAAAACCTACTTTATTATATAATGGAATTTTGGCTTTGACAGACACCCCCTTGCCCAAATTAGTCTGTTATGTTGAGGTTTTACTATAAATAAAGTCAGAAATGAAAGAGGAGAAGTGAAAACTGACATCACAGATAGAAAGGACTATAAGGAAATACTATGAAAAATTATATGCCAACAAATTGGACAACCTGGAAGAAATGGATAAATTCCTAGGAACATATGATCTTCCAAGGCTGAATCAGGAAGAAACAGAACACATGAACAGATAGATAAACTGGTAATGAAATTGAATTAGTAATCAAAATGCTCACTACAAACAAAAGCTCTGGACTAGATGACAAACATTCAAAGATAAATTAATACCTATCTTTCTTAAACTATTCAAAAATGTTGAAGAGGATGGAAGGCTCCCAGGCACATTTTGTGAGACCAGCATTACTCTAATACCAAACTCAAAGACATTACACAAAAAGAAAATTAAAAGCCAACATCCAAGATGAGCATAGATATAAAAACCTTCACCAAAATATTAGCAAACAAAATTCAGCAATACATTAAAAACATCACACACGTGTTCAAGTAGGATTTATTCCCAGGATTGAGGTTATTTCAATATTTGCAAATTAATTAACTTGATACACCACATAAACAAAATAAAGGATAAAAATCCTATAATCATATCAATAGATGTAGAGAAAACATTTGGCAAAATCCAGCCCCCATTTATGATAAAAACTCTCAGTAAAGTAGGGATAGAGGGAACATACCTCAATATAACAAAGAGCATATATGACAAACCCACAACTAACATCATACTCAATGGGGAAAACCTGGAAGCGTTACCTTTAAGATCACAAAAAAAACAAGGATATCCACTTTCATCACTTTTATTCAACATAGTATGAAGTTCTAGTCACAGCAATCAGATTAGAAAAGGAAATAAAAGACTTCCAAATTGAAAAGTAAGAACTAAAACTGTCATTTACAGATGTCATGATACAGTACATAGAGATCCCTAAAGATTCTACCAAAAATCTATTATAATTAGTAAGTTAATGCAGTAATGTAGCAGGGAACACAATTAATATTCAGAAATCAGTTCTATTTGTATATGCCAATAATGAAATATCAGAAGAGAAATTAAGAAAACAACCTCACTTACAATTGTATCAAAGAGATGAAATACCTATGAATAAATTTAACCAAGGTGGTGAAATACCTGTCCTCAGAAAATTATAAGACATTGAAAAAAGAAATTGAAAAATATAAATAAATGAAAACATATACTGTGTTCATGGATAGAAAGAATTAACAACATTGAAATGTCCATACTACCAGAGCACTTTATACACTCAATGCAATCCCTATCAAAATATCAATGGGATTTTTCACAGAACTAAAACAAAGAATCCTAAAACGTATATAATGGAACCACAAAAGACCCTAAATAGCTAAAGCAATTCTGAGAAAAACAAAGTTAGAGGTATCATGCAACCTGATATTAAACTATACCACAGGGCTAGCCTATATAATAAAAGGCTAATATGCAAATTGACCGAATGGTGGGATGACCAGTTGCTATGATGTGCACTGACCACCAGGGGGCAGATGCTCAATGCAGGAGCTGCCCCCTGGTGGTCAGTGTGCTCCCACAGGGCGAGCGCCGCTCAGCCACTGGTGAGCACAGTGGAGGTGGCGGGAGCCTCTCCCGCCTCCATGGCAGCACTAAGGACCCTTGGGGGATGTCCACCTGCAGGCTTAGGCCCATTCCCCATAAGCCAGCAGGCGGACATTCCCCGAGGGGTCCCAGAATTGCGAGAGGGCACAGGCCTGGCTGGAGGGCCCCTCCCCCCTGGAGAGACCCCATCCCCCTTCCAGTGCCTGAATGTCGTGTACCA
>NW_005871067.1:2805602-2809020 GCF_000147115.1 Myotis lucifugus | reverse complement strand
AAAATAGCATGGTACTGGCATAAAATACCACATGGATCGACAGAACAGAACTGAAATAAATCCATGCCTATATGGTTAATTAAACTGTGTTAAAGGAGGCATGAATGTGCAGTGGGGTAAACACAGTCTGTTCAATAAATGGTGTTGGGAAAACTGGAGAGATACATGTAAGAGAATGAAAGTAGACCACCTTCTCAACCATATCCAAGAATAAACTCAAAGTGGATTAAAGTCTTGTGTGCAAGACCCCAAACCCTAAAACTATGAGAGAAAAAAACAGGCAGTAAACTCTTTGACATTGCTCTTATAATATTTTTTGATGTCTTCTGAGGCAATGAAACAAAAAAAATGGGATGATATCAAAATAAAGAGATTTTGCACAGTGAAGGAAACCATCAACAAACTGAATGGATAAAAATATTCATCAATGACACATCTGAAATGGGTTAATATCTAAGATATATAAGGAACGCATACAACTTAACACCGAAGAACAATCAAATTAAAAAATGGCAGAGGAATTGAATAGACATTTCTCCAAAGAAGACATTCAGATAGCCAACAGACATGTGAAAAGATGTCAATATCACTAATCATCAGTGAAATGCAAATTAAAACCACAGTGGGATATCACCTCACACCTGTCAGAATGGCTATTATCAATAAATCAACAATTAACAAATATTGGCAAGGATGTGGAAAAAAAGGAATCCTCATGCATTGTTGGTGGGATTGTAAATTGGTGCAGGTATTATAGAAAACAGTATGGAGGTTCCTCAAAATATTAAAAATAGAACTACCATATGACTCAACAATCCTAATTCTGGATGTTTGAAGAAATCCAAAACATTAATTTGAAAAGACATATGTATCCCTATGTTCTTTGCAGCACTATTTACAATAGTCAAGATATAGAAATAACCTGTTTATCAATAGACAATTGAATAAAGAAGTTGTGGTATATACATACAATGGAATATTACTCAGCCATTAAAAAATGAAATCTTGACATTTACGACATGGCTAGACTTAGAGGGTTGAAATACTAAGTGAAATAAGTCAGACAGAGAGAGACAAATACCATATGGTTTCACCTAGGTGTGGAATCTTAAAAAATGAAACAAATAAACTAAACTGATACAGAGAACAAATTGATGGTTGCCAGATGGGAAGGGCATTGGAGGCTGGGTGAAAAAGGTGAGAGGAGTAAGAAGTAGAAATTGGCATTTACAAAAAAAAAAAAAAAGAAATTGGTATTTACAGTCATGGGGATATAAAGTACAGCATAGGGAATATAGTTGATAATATTATAATATCTATGTATGGTGTCAGGTGGATACTAGGCTACTGGGGGGAATCATTTCATAGTTACATAAATGTCCATAAATGTCTAATCACTATGTTGTATACCTGAAAGTAATATATTATTGTATGTAATTGAAAATTTAAAAAAATTAAAAAATAGAATGCTGAAATGTCAATAAAGATTCTTCACTGAAGGAACCAGAGTATTTAGTGACAAATTAATGAAATTGATTTCATATTCTTAATAGAACAGATTTATTAGGAAATGATTAGTATAGTTAGACAGTGTCCAGAAGAAAGGTTATTTTTATTTTTCCAAAACGACCCCCCGCCCCCCAGTCCCATGAACACAAATTCATGCGTGGTCTGAATGGCATTCTGTTTTACTTTATTGGCTTCATGTGAATGTATGGATGATTCATTCCATCTCTTCCTCAAGTTCCATGATTCTTGGAAGGATCAAAACCAACACGCAATGTCAGAGTAAAGAAAAGACAAAATCTAAAAGGTTTTTATTACCTTTTCTTCTGAATCCCCTGGTTGGCAGGTAATTACGCCATCTCTTGATCCTCCAGCAAATGTCGCCTTACAATTTGCAAGCCACTGTTGTCAGAAGGAGACACAGACATAGGTAAATTCAGTGATGTCCTGAGAATGTGTTATCATTGATTTTGTCAGGAAAAATTGATTAATCTTCTAATCACAGTAAAGTAAAAATTTGCTGTAACGACTTTTTGAAAATAATTCTTTTTGGTTAAAGATAAACTACTTGAAATTAAAATATCCGTTTAAGTGGGTTTAGCAATGTTCATTTAAAAATATAATTTCAACATTGTGATACATCATCTATCACATTCTACTGTAACAGGTAGTTATGAGCATTAAATGATTTAAGAGATTTAACTCTTAGGTTGCATTGTGGGCCTATCACCTGTTGATTGAAATTGGGTGATAGGCCCAATACTTCCTCACAGGATGAGTGATTCTGGACAATGCAACCTGACTCATGCCACATCTATCTCTCTGTCATGTTGAGGGTACTTCCGAGGAGGCAGGTCTACTTCGATGTAAGAAAGACTATTATAATAATGGCTCAGCTATTTAGAGTCTGCCAATCTTAAGCATCTGATAGTAACTAATGTGGAAATGAACTTTTGGGCAGAAAACAAAAAGCACTGAAGAACCAAAATATACACTGACATGGAAAGACTGGTTTGTTCACTGATGAGAATGAAAGGATTAATTTATTAACTGATGATTGAGAAACTGGATAACAATAACAGGTAAAGAGCCACAGAAATAGATGACAGTGGGAACTGTTACAGTAGAATGTTGGAACTCTTGCCCTTGGACAGGTCAAGAACATCAATAACAATAGAAATAAACAAAAACCCAGTAACTTTACAACGAATGTCTTCTATGTATGAGACACTGTGCTGGACTGTTTCTTCATATATTATTTATATTTAAAGGCAATATTGCATTATTTTCATAATACCATTCTCACTCCTAGCAAGAGAGGATAATGCTAGAAACTCCCAGGGTAGATATGAACATTAAATGATTTAATTTAAGAGATTTAACTCTTAGGTTGCTGGACACAGAACGAATTTAGGGAATGATACCTTCTATGACTGATTAAGACTGTTATATTCTTATAAAAATTCTATACATTAATTATTATCACTATCTTATAGATGATCAATCTGAGATGAGAGAAGGTCAGTAACTTATCAAAGGCCACTAACCCTGATGTGGCTGAGTAGTGATTGGAAGCCAAGTCCATCTGACTTCAAAATTCATGTTCGTGCCTGGCATATCATAGGAAATGCTTCATAGATATTACACAATTATTTGTCAGAAATCCAAGGGTGTGTATGGATGGTTTTTGGATTACTTCTGTCTCTATAATTTAGCAATCTAGATCTAAATTTACAATCTAGAAGAAAAGAGTAAAAGCAAGAGCAGAGGCCACGACAAGCTGTGGAGAAACAGTTCCTAAGAGTGGTCAAGAGGAGGAGAGAAATGAGATCCATCTCAACTAGTGTTGGATGAGACTAACACTGGAAGGAAGTAATTAACAATTTAAAATCATAGAGAAAAGTTATAACAT
>NW_005871067.1:2799137-2805244 GCF_000147115.1 Myotis lucifugus | reverse complement strand
GGCCGGCAGAGGGGGGCAGTTGGGGGTGATCAGGCTGGCAGGCAGAGTGGTTAGGGGTGATCAGGCAGGCAGGTAGGTGAGCGGTTAGGAGCCAGTGGTCCCGGATTGCGAGAGGGATGTCCGACTGCCGGTTTAGGCCCAATCCCTGTGGGCCTAAACCGGCAGTCGGACATCCCTGAGGGGTCCCAGATTGGCGAGGGTGAAGGCTGGGCTTTGGGACCCCCCCGCCACACACACCCCATGCATGAATTTCGTGCACTGGGCCACTAGTTTTATATAATCCACAATCTTGACAGTTCTACCACCATTGAATTGGAATTTTAATCCCTAGCAGAGGAATAGATGAAGTTGGTCTTCTCCCCAAAGTACCTCTCTTAGGTTAATACCAATCCCTCCCAGAAGCTCACTGTGGCCAGTTTATTTGGTTTTAATGGAATGCACACACACACAGAAACACAACACTTACTGAGAGAGTGGCCTCTTTTCTGTTGTTGTAGGTGTCTAGATATTCTTGCAGTTCTAAAACACTGAACTTGAGCTTGTCCAGAAGTCCACAAGAAAGAAGCTAAAGAAAGAAAAATAATTTGTATTAAAACAGTAGAGATATATCTGGACAAGGCATGGCTATACAGATAGATAAAGAGAGGTATATGGCCCAGCTGGTATAGCTCAGTGGTTGAATGTCAACTCATGAACCAAGAGGTCACTGGTTTGATTCCTGGTTGGGGCACATGCCTGGGTTGTGGGTTTGATCCCCAGTAGTGGGTGTACAGGAGGCAGCCAATTGATGTTTCTCTCTCATTGATGTTTCTATCTCTTTATCCCTCTCCCTTCCTCTCTATCTAAAATAATTCAATAAAAACATATTTTACAAAAAGAAAAGACAGGTATACTTAGAAGTGATGTAAATGGGGGAAAGAGCACCCATTTTAGTAAGCTGTGCAATTTCTAATTTTGCTGCAATTGCAATTGAATACTAGCTTGCTAATTCAAATGCAATATGAAAATATCCATTTTTCCCATATCAGTATAGACAGAGAAATCTTAGCAAGTATTCTACAGAAGCCCACATTAAGATATGCTGTCCATTTTATGCATGAACATTAGTATCTTCATCCAGTAATATGCCATGTAGTGTGAAGACAGAACTCTAAATAGCCTTTCAAACTGATTTTGTGTTTAATCTGTACTTTGAGTTATTAAGATAGAATGATTTTTCCAATTGTATGCCTTGCTGCAAGACAGCCAACCACCAATTAAGTTCTTAGAAATACTGACTCCTCAGACTTTCATAATCAAAACACATCCTCATTGGTTCTAAACCCCAGTAATTACCCAGCATACAAGATGGTTCTGTGATATGCATGGGAGATGTACAAGAAGTTAACACCCCCTAACCCCTAACCCCAAAGAGCTCACCAGTCTTTCAGGGTTAGAGTTATGTTCATAAAGTCAACACTCAGCACTCAGTCAGGTATTATTTTAACCACACTTTAAACTCATCCCTTGTTGCTTGGGCTGGATGAATGCATCCAGAGGGTAGTTAGAGTCTTGCTGAGGGTTGGGTGTGAGGAAAATAATGAAATGCTGCCTCTGGAGACCCATCTGGCTGGGCAACCTAGCATTGTGGGGATAGGCTAGGTCAGCTCTGGAGGGATCACTCACCATATTCATAGCTGTCAAAGTCAGAGTCATCAGAGAGAGGTGGAGCTATTTTTTTAAAAAATTTATTGGGGTGACATTGGTCGACATGATCATATAAATTTCAGGTGTGGATTTTTATGTTACAAGATCTTTCCAGTTTTCCCAGCACCATTTATTGAAGAGACTATCTTTACTCCATGTGTGTTTCTGAATATTGCACTATGTGCCCACCACCCAAAGTCAAATGTTCTCCTGTCACCTTATATTAGGACCCCTCTTTGTACCTCCACCCCCTTCCCTCTGGCAACTACCACACTGCTGATTGTGTTCACAAGTGTCAGTTTTATATCCCACCTATGAGTGAAATAATATAATTCTTAGCTTTTTCTGACTGACTTATTTCACTTAGCATAATGTTCTCAAGGTCCATCCATGTTGTTGCAAATGGCGCTATTTCATCCTTTCTTATAACTGAGTAGTATTCCATTGTGTATTAGTATATGTACCAGATCTTCTTTATCTAGTCCTCTATTGCAGGATACTTTGGTTGTTTACATGTATTGGCCACCCTGAATAATGCTGCAATGAACAGAGGGGTGCATGTATCTTTGCGAATATGTGATTTTGAGTTTTTCGGGTATATTCCCAGGAGAGGGATTGCTGGGTCGTATGGTAGCTCTAAATCTAAAGCCAGACTGTTTTCCATAGTGGTTGTACCAGTCTACATTTTCACCAGCAGTGAATGAGGGTTCCATTTTTTCCACAACCTCTCCAACACTTGTTATTTTTTGTCTTCTTGATAATAGCCACTCTAACTAGTGTAAGGTGGTATCTCATTGTAGTTTTGATTTGCATTTCCCAATTGCTAGTGAGGTTGAACATCTTTTTATATATCTATTGGCTGTTTGTATGTCTTCTTGGAGAGGTATATTTTCAGGTCCTCTGTCCACTTTTTGATTGGGTTGTTTGGTGCTGAGTTTTATGTGTTCTTTATGTATTTTAGAAATTAAACCTTTGTTGGAGGTACTGTTTGCAAATATCATCTCCCATCCGGTTTGCTGCTTCTTTGTTTTGTTGAGAGCTTCTTTTGCTGTGCAGAAGCTTTTTAGTTAGATATAGTCCCATTCATTTACTTTTGCCTTTATTTCCCTTGCCTTTGGGGTCAAGTTCATCAAATATTCTCTATTACCAATATCGGTTCCTATATTTTCTTCTATGTAACTTATTGTTTCAGGTCTTATATTTAGGTCTTTGATCTATTTTAAATTAATTTTTGTACACATGGACACACTGTAATCTAGTTTCACTCTTTTGCATGTGGCTTTCCAGTTTTCCCAGCACCATTTATTGAAGAAACTATCTTTACTCCATTGTGTTTTTCTGGCTCCTTTGTCAAAAATTATCTGTCCATATACATGTGGTTTTATAGCTGGGCTCTCTATTCTGTTTCATTGATCTGTGTGTCTGTTTCTCTGCCAATACCATGCTGTTTTGATTATCATAGCTCTGTAATATAATTTGAAGTCAGGTAGTGTGATACCTCCAGCTTTGTTCTTTTTTTCTCAGGATTCCTTTTGTTATTTGAGTTCTTTTGTGGTTTCATACAAATCTGATGATTTCTCATTCTATTTCTTTCAAAAATGACATTGGGATATAGATGGGGATAGCAATAAATATATTTTTTGCTTTGGGTAATATGGCGATTTTAACTATGTTGACTCTTCCAATCCATGAACATGGGATATTTTTCCATTTTGTTGTGTCTTTTTCAATCTCTTTTAATAATGCTTTGTAATTTTCAGTATATAGGTCTTTTATGTTCTTGTTAAGTTTATCTCTAAGTATTTTATTCTTTTGGTTGCAATTGCAAAAGATATTGTTTTTTCATCTCTTTTTCTGTTTTGTTGTTGGTATACAGGATGGCAATGGATTTTTGTACATTGATTTTGTATCCTGCTACTTCACTGTATTTGTTTATTTTTCTAATAGTTTATTTTTGGTTGAGTCTTTAGGGTTTTCCATATACAGAATCATGTTATCCACAAAGAGTAACAGTTAGACTTCTTCCTTCCCTATTTGGATGCCTTTTATTTCTTTCTCTTGCCTTATTGCTCTGGCTAGGACTTCCAGCACTATGTTGAATAAGAGTGGTGAGAGTGGACCTCCTTGTCTTGTTCCTGATCTTAGAGGAAAAGCTTCAGTTTTCCACCATTGAGTATGATATTAGCTGTGGGCTTATCAAATATGGCCTTTATTATGTTGGGGTACTTTCTTCTATTCCTATTTTATTGAGTGTTTTAATCATAAATGGATGTTGTATCTTATCAAATGTTTTTTCTGCATCTACTGATAAGATCATATGATTTTTGTCCTTTCTTTTGTTAATGTGGTGTATTATGTTGATTGATTTGCATATGTTGAACCATGCTTGTGCTCTTGGAATGAACCCCACTTGATTGTGATGTATTATTTTTTAGATGTACTATTGTATTCAATTTGCTAGTATTTTGTTTAGGATTTTTGCATTATATTCATCGAAGATGTAGGTCTATCTTTGAGAATGTTCCACGTGCACTAGAGAAGAATGTATAATCTGATGTTCTGGGATAAAAGTTCTGTAAATGTCAATTATGTCCACTTGGTCCAGTGTTTCATTTAAGGCTAATATTTCTTTATTTATTTTCTGTTTTGTTGATCTGTATAGAACTGTCAATGGACTATTAAGATCCCCAACTATGATTGTGTTTTGATCTGTTTCTCCCTTTAGTTCTGTGAGTAGTGGTTTTATATTTTTGGTGTTCCCTGGTTGGGTGCATATAAGAAGTGTTATGTTTTCTTGATGTAGTGTTCCCTTTATCATTATAAAGTGTTCATTTTTGTCTCTTGTTATCTTTAATTCTATTTTGTCTGATATAACTATGGCTACATATGCTTTTCTGTGGGTGTTATTTGCTTAGAAAATTCCACCCTTTAACTGAATCTGCCTTTGTCTTTGCAGCTTAGATGTGTCTTTTATAGACAGCATATGGTTGGGTTTTGTTTTTTGATCCACTTTGCTACTCTGTGCCTCTTTATTGGTGAATTTAGACCTTTTACATTTAGGGTAATTATTGATGTATGAAAATTTCCTATAGCCATTTTATATGTTGCTTCCTCCTAGTTCCATGCCTCCATTGGTTCTTTTCCTTTGTGTTTCTGAGTGTTGTTTTTGTTTGGTGGTATTTCATATTTCTTTCCTTTGTTTCCTTTTTTTTTCTTTTTAAGTTGTATGTCCTGGTTTGGGGATTTTGTTTGTTGTTATCATTAGGTTTACAAAAAATAAAGTTGCATATATACTGTAGTGTTTTCCCTTTTGAATGCATTTGATCTTCATCTTCCTTTGCCAGTTCAGAACTTAATCCCCTCCCCTTTCGTGTTCTTGTTGCAAATTATCCCTGTTTATGCTGCAAGTTTTTTGGTGATCTTACTAGTAGTGTTGTGACCTTATTTCTTTGTTTTAGGTAAAATAACTCCCTTGAGTATTTCTGCAATGGAGGTTTTCTGGTGATAAAATCCCTCAGCTTCTGTATGTTTGGGGGCACTTTATTTCTCCTTCATATTATTCATGGTTGGTAATTTCTCTCTTTCAGACATTTGAATATTTGGTTGCACTCTCTTCTGTCTTATAGAGTATCTGCTGAGAAGTTGGATAAAATTCTGATGGGTTTTCATTTGTAGGTCACTTCCTTCATTTCCTTGGATGCTTTGAGAATTTAATTTTTTCTCTGTCATTAATTTTTGACAGTTTTAATACAAACTGGAGAGGGCCTCTTTGGATTGATGTAACTAGGCGTTCTGTTTCATTCTTGGATTTGAGGATCTAGTTCTTTCCATAGATTTGGGAAGTTCCTATCCACCATTTGTTTGAATAGACTCTCTGTTCCTTGCTCCTTCTCTTCCTCCTCTGGAATGCTTATTATTCTCATATTGCTTTTTCTGATGGAGTCAAACAGTTCTCATAGAGCTCTTTCATTTTTCTTTATGCTCAGGTCTCTTTCTTCTTCCCTCTTTGTCATTTCCTTTCTAGATATATTTGATATCACTTATTCTTTCCTCCACTTGCTTGGCTCTGTTTTCTATGCTCAGTAGTTCACTCTTAATCACCTTAATTGTATGCTTCAGTTCAGGATTTCTAATTGTTTTTTTTTTAAAGTTTCAATCTCCTCAGTAAAGTACTCGTTTTGTTCATTGATTTGTTTTCTGAGTGCATTGAATTGCCTGTGTGTATTTTCTAGCATCTTATTGAGTATTTTCAAAACGGCAATTTTGAAATCCCTGTCATTTATATCACATATTTCCATATGTTCCAGCTTGCTTTCTGGGGATTTTTCATTTTCTTTTTGGTTATCCTCATTACTGTGGTTGTTCATGGTATTTGCTGTTCTCCTTTCGCTACGCATATATCTCTGTATATTATTTTCCAG